>NC_092173.1:14810886-14905886 GCF_045791955.1 Oncorhynchus clarkii lewisi | reverse complement strand
CATAACTCATTACTGGAGACACCTAAAGAGACCTAGCTATATCACTAACACTAAAATGACTAAATAACAGAACTATCCAAATGTAGTAGCCAACCACAACAGCACACTAATCTGGAACCAGCAGTTTAAACTAGCCTAGCGCTGATGCTAATCCCATTCTGCTCAGTGCAACTGTGTCCTGAGGCTCTGCACTTATAAACATTCATAGATCAATGGATAACCTGTCAAATATTAGCACACATCTCCAGTCTGTGTCTAGAGACATAGACATAACTGTCTGCTATAGGGTAATATACTCACATTCAGTTCCCTCCAGTGAGTGTGTGTGTGTGTGTGTGTTTGTGTCTCCGTGTGTGTTTGTGTGTTTCGTGCGTGTTTCTGTTAAGGATTCATTATCATTCTTTCCAGTAACTGCATGTAGGGGGTGTTATTGGAAGCATATGGGGAGTATAGAGCCCACTATGGAGGGTGGATGGGTATGTGTCTTACAGGGGCTGTAGGAGGATTCACACTGTACGTAGGGAAAAGGCGGGTAATAGGTTAACTGTGTGTTTATGATTCTGTGCCATCCTTCCTCACATCCTTCCAACCTCCCTCCCTCACTCGCTCCCTCTCTCTCTCGGTCTCTGTTCCTCTCTCCAACATTAGTGTTGATGTCTGTGTTGTGGGGCCCTGCGGTGTGATATTGAACATGTGAAAAAGATTCACGCCCCACATATTAGAGCTGTTTAAAATCAGAGGAGTGTGTGTGTGTGTCAGGGGTGTGGATTACTGCAGGGCTGTCTGGGGCAACAGTGCAGAGGAGAAGGAAGGAATAAACCAACCTTTTCTCGCTCCAGTTTCCTGTAGGAGTAAAGAGGGAAGAGAGAGGGGAGGAAGAGGGGAGAGAGAGGGGAGGAAAGAGGGAAGAGAGAGGGGAGGAAGAGGGGAGAGAGAGGGGACGAAGAGGGGAGAGAGAAGGGAGGCAGAGGGGAGGCAGAGGGACGAGAGAGGGGAGGAAGAGGGGAGGCAGAGGGACGAGAGAGGGGAGGAAGAGGGGAGAGAGAGGGGAGGCAGAGGGACGAGAGAGGGGAGGAAGAGGGGAGAGAGAGGGGAGGCAGAGGGACGAGAGAGGGGAGGATGAGGGGAGAGAGAGGGGAGGCAGAGGGACGAGAGAGGGGAAGAAGAGGGGAGAGAGAGGGGAGGCAGAGGGATGAGAGAGGGGAGGAAGAGGGGAGAGAGAGGGGAGGCAGAGGGACGAGAGAGGGGAGGATGAGGGGAGAGAGAGGGGAGGCAGAGGGACGAGAGAGGGGAGGAAGAGAGAGGGGAGGAAGAGGGGAGAGAGAGAGGGGAGGCAGAGGGGAGGCAGAGGGGAGGCAGAGGGACGAGAGAGGGGAGGAAGAGGGGAGAGAGAGGGGAGGGAGAGGGGAGGCAGAGGGGAGGCAGAGGGGAGGCAGAGGGACGAGAGAGGGGAGGAAGAGGGGAGGAAGAGGGGAGGTAGAGGGGAGGAAGAGCGATCCCTGAGTTTGTCTCTGTCAGTGAACTAGTTTGACTTTTATTAGAGGAGGTCTGTGCATACCCACTCTCTAAGACACATACAGAACAAGCACTCACACAAATGTTTGTGCCAGAATAAAAATATATGTCACTATTCACTGGTCTGCAGAAGCTGAATAATATAATGTATACACTGGAAAAACAGCATGGGAATTTCTCTTCCACACAGTAAAGGGTGATACATAATAGGGATACTCTGAGACAAAACATCAAGCAAGAATCGCTACAAGGACAACAAACCCTGTTGTTTGCCTCTGTAGCGATAGCATCTTGATCCCTCTGAGGCTCCTCTAAAGCTGCAAAACCGAATCTAAACTCACCAAGAAACAAACAAGGTCAAAGGTTACATTGGCCACCCACAGCACAGCTCTCTAACTTCCAGTACTGAAGCAGTTTAACAACAAGACAGTTAGCTCATTATCACAATGCCTGTAAGGTGTTGAAAATATTCTCTGACACATACTCTCATTTACATATTCCTTCCTCGCTGTAATTGCACTAGCAGTTTGTGTACTGTAAGAATGTCCTCCTTAAAATCGTTAACAAATAATATTTACAGTTTTATTAGAGATTCATTATTCCCTGTGTGTCTGTCCTTAGGCAACACGGATGCCCCTCTAGCATAGTTCTTGGACCATCATCTTCATCATCATCATCATCACCATCATCATCATCCTGGTATTGCTGTGATGGCTGTTGATAATCAATAGCTCTGCCGGTGGATCTATCACCTCAGCCCAGCAGCCCCATCATCAGGGCTCTGTCAGGAGCTGGAGAGGCGATGGAGTGGAGAGACTGTCACACAATAACACAATCTCTCTCCTCGATATATTTTCCTCAGAGAGGGGGTAACAACTGGAGAGGAGGGGACAACTGGAGAGGGGGGGACAACTGGAGAGGATGGGACAACTGAAGAGGGGGGGGGGGCAACTGGAGAGGAGGGGACAACTGGAGAGGAGGGGACAACTGGAGAGGAGGGGGGGCAACTGTAGAGGAGGGGACAACTGGAGGAGGGGACAACTGGAGAGGAGGGGACAACTGGAGAGGACGATGACAACTGGAGAGGAGGGGGCAACTGGGGGCAACTGGAGAGGACGATGACAACTGAAGAGGAGGGGGCAACTGGAGAGGACGATGACAACTGAGGACGATGACAACTGGAGAGGAGGGGGCAACTGGAGAGGAGGGGACAACTGGAGAGGAGGGGACAACTGGAGATGAGGGGGCAACTGGAGAGGAGGGGACAACTGGAGAGGACGATGACAACTGGAGAGGAGGGGGCAACTGGAGAGGACGATGACAACTGGAGAGGAGGGGGCAACTGGAGAGGAGGGGACAACTGGAGAGGGCGATGACAACTGGAGAGTATGGGACAACTGGAGAGTATGGGACAACTGGAGAGGACGATGACAACTGGAGAGGGGGGACAACTGAAAAGGAGGGGGCAACTGGAGAGGGGGGACAACTGAAGAGGACGATGACAACTGGAGAGGAGAGGACAACTGGAGAGGAGGGGACAACTGGAGAGGAGGGGACAACTGGAGAGGAGAGGACAACTGGAGAGGAGGGGACAACTGGAGAGGAGAGGACAACTGGAGAGGAGAGGACAACTGGAGAGGAGAGGACAACTGGAGAGGAGGGGACAACTGAAGAGGAGGGGACAACTGGAGAGGAGAGGACAACTGGAGAGGAGAGGACAACTGGAGATGACGATGACAACTGTAGAGGAGAGGACAACTGGAGATGACGATGACAACTGGAGAGGAGAGGACAACTGGAGAGGAGAGGACAACTGGAGAGTAGAGGACAACTGGAGAGGAGGGGACAACTGGAGAGGAGAGGACAACTGGAGAGGAGGGGACAACTGGAGAGGAGGGGACAACTGGAGAGGAGGGGGCAACTGGAGAGGGGGGGACAACTGAAGAGGACGATGACAACTGGAGAGGAGGGGAAAACTGGAGAGGGGGGGACAACTGGAGAGGAGGGGACAACTGGAGAGGAGGGGACAACTGGAGAGGAGGGGACAACTGAAGAGGGGGGGACAACTGAAGAGGAGGGGACAACTGGAGAGGGGGGGACAACTGAAGAGGAGGGGACAACTGGAGAGGAGGGGACAACTGAAGAGGGGGGGACAACTGAAGAGGAGGGGACAACTGGAGAAGAGGGGACAACTGGAGAGGAGGGGACAACTGAAGAGGAGGGGACAACTGGAGAGGAGGGGACAACTGGAGAGGGGGGACAACTGGAGAAGAGGGGACAACTGGAGAGGAGGGGACAACTGAAGAGGGGGGGACAACTGAAGAGGAGGGGACAACTGGAGAGGGGGGGACAACTGGAGAGGGGGGGACAACTGAAGAGGAGGGGACAACTGGAGAGGAGGGGACAACTGAAGAGGAGGGGGCAACTGGAGAGGGGGGACAACTGAAGAGGACGATGACAACTGGAGAGGAGGGGACAACTGGAGAGGAGGGGACAACTGGAGAGGATGATGACAACTGTAGAGGAGGGGACAACTAGAGAGGAGGAGACAACTGGAGAGGAGGGGACAACTGGAGAGGGGGGACAACTGGAGAGGAGGGGACAACTGGAGAGGAGGGGACAACTGGAGAGGAGGGGACAACTGGAGAAGAGGGGACAACTGGAGATGACGATGACAACTGGAGAGGAGGGGACAACTGGAGAGGAGGGGACAACTGGAGAGGAGGGGACAACTGGAGAGGACGATGACAACTGTAGAGGAGGGGACAACTGGAGAGGAGGGGACAACTGAAGAGGAGAGGACAACTGGAGATGAGGGGACAACTGAAGAGGGGGGGACAACTGGAGAGGAGGGGACAACTGGAGAGGAGGGGGGGCAACTGGAGAGGACGATGACAACTGGAGAGGAGGGGACAACTGGAGAAGAGGGGACAACTGGAGAGGACAATGACAACTGGAGAGGAGGGGACAACTGGAGAAGAGGGAACAACTGGAGAGGAGTGGACAGTCATTTATTATTATCTAGAGTTTGTTTACCTGATGTCATGATGCTCTGGATATACAATCCCTAAACATACACATAAAAAGGTATTCTTTCTCTCTCTCTCTCGCTCTGTTCTCCTCTTCTCTCTGCAGTAGACAGTTCAGTAGAGTGTCTTGATTATCAAGCTCCCACTGACACAGATAGTACACATATCCCACTCTCTCCCCTTTACTATCTCCCTCCCTCCCTCTTCCCTCCTTCACCCCCTCATCTTCAGACACTGCCTCTGCCCTTGCCACTGTCTCCTCTCCTCAGGCATCCTGGGGGAAATCAATGACAACATCACCAACACTATCACAACATTATATCAATGCTGTCGAAGCAAAGGCAGGCCGATCGTTACCACGGAGATGAGACGTTGCCACATCAGTTACGGGCAGAAAAGCCCTCTGATAGGGCGATAGAGTAGCATTGATTAATCTATTACAGAGAGAGAGAGAGAGAGAGATAGCATTAGTGTTTATCAGAGAGGTTTAAATGGCCTGTCAGGGAAAAGTTGGAATGAAGGGAGGAGGCACTGTGTGGGTGTGTCTGTGTGTGTGTGTGTTTCAATGGCCGGAGGAGTTGACTCAGGCTGTTGAGACAGGATGTGGCTCTTCTTTCCGTTAGCAGAGGTTAAAGGTCAGTGTCAGAGTGAAAAGATGGGGTGCAGAGGGGAAATGGGAACCGGCAAATGTAAACAAGTTTCTAAAAGGTGAGCTAAGTCATGAAAGAGGAGGAAGAGAGGGACATTACTAAACTAACCAGGGTAGACTGGAGAGAGAAGAGATAGGAGAGACGGTGAGAGTAAGTAGAGAAGAGGAGTGGAGGCAGCCCAGTCTGGCTAACCCACTCTCAGACAGTCAGTAACCATTACGTAAACTAAGTGCCCAGCACTTAGCAGATGAGAGGCCAAAATCTAATCCGGTAAAAAGCAGCAGCAACTCAAATGCAGGATATCCACTGAGCCAGAGCCAGCCATAATCCCACGCCTTGACCCAAATATCCTGCAGTATGTGTGAGTGTATTAATGGCATGTGTGTGAATCTTGTGTGTTCATATGTACGTTTGTTAGTGTTGCTTACTTGTAAATGAGTGTACTATATCTCTGTATGTTTATCCTAGCAAAGTGTATATCCCTGTCCGAGTCTGTATTACCAACATGTTTTAAGCAGACCACCAAAGTCCCTGTGCCCAAGAACACTAAGGTAACCTGCCTAGATGACTACCGACCCGTAGCACTCAAGCCTGTAGCCATGAAGTGTTTGAAAGGCTGGTCATGGCTCACATCAACAGCATTATTCCAGAAACCCGAGACCTACTTAATTTGCATACCGCCCCAACAGATCCACAGATGATGCAATCTCTATTGCACTCCACACTGCCCTTTCCCACCTGGACAAAAGGAACACCTATGTGAGAATGCTATTGTCATGACGCTAGCCTGGGGGTAGGTTTATGACAGTCATAAATATCCCCCCCCGCTTTTTTCCCTCTCTCTACCCTACTGATGTGACATTTGAAAATCCTTTTGTTAACATAGAGATTCTGGGAACATCAGAAGGTGGGGGGAAATGAACTATATTCTGGTAATCCGACCAATTGAACATATGCGGCGGTACTTAATGAATATGATGTCAGTTCGGTTGTCATCTGAAACGTTCTTATCAATGATAGGATGACATAAACTCTACAGTGGAAAGTCTGCACATTGTAGTTATCGGATTCACATGGAATTGTTGTTCAATTTAAATGTTTGAATATAAAATTATTGGTGAAAAGATTAAATGTAATTTTAGCTTCCAAATGAGAGATTAGGGTTTTTCATAAGGTTAGGGCTCTGCTCAATCTCCCCTGTGAGGAGACATGGGTTATAAAACTTTTCAAACACACCCTTCTCGCTCCACTATATAAAGCCTTGACGAAAATGTAACTTCCTGTTCCGAGGATGTGAGGACGACGGTCCGGTGTTAGAATGGTTCAGATAATAACTACATAACGAAGCCAACCTCAGCGTGAGCTTTGGTTGCGAATGGTATGAACGTTGAACTCTTATTCACAGCAGAAGTGATACCTCCTAGCCGTTGAGTTAGCAACAGCAGCTGCAATGGTGGGCTAGGAAAGAACAGACAGAGTACCCCGTCTACCAAACAACGACGTTACTACAACGTATCCAATTTACCAACATATACATTCTTCAAAGGACTCTGTTGGGCAACACGGCCTTCCATCTACCACCAACCTACTGAAGCGCAGCTCAGAGTAAATATTTAGAATGCATAAGATACTGTATTTACGATAGAGACATCGCTTCTCCCTTTGTTCCTCAGTCTTCCCACTCTTTCACTCAAACCCAGCCCACTTTCCTGTGTGTAACCAGCTGTCATATCTGTTCCGCCCGCTAGGGACGTTTTCCTTTATGACGTAATTTGTAATCAAGGTATGATTTATTCTGTGTATATGTAATTATGTGTGATTAGTTAGGTATTTAGTAAATAAATAATTAAACCCAATTTTGCTGATTCAACTTATTAGTCAGGGTTTGTGAAGATACAGTGCCTTGCGAAAGTATTCGGCCCCCTTGAACTTTGCGACCTTTTGCCACATTTCAGGCTTCAAACATAAAGATATAAAACTGTATTTTTTTGTGAAGAATCAACATCAAGTGGGACACAATCATGAAGTGGAACGACATTTATTGGATATTTCAAACTTTTTTAACAAATCAAAAACTGAAAAATTGGGCGTGCAAAATTATTCAGCCCCCTTAAGTTAATACTTTGTAGCGCCACCTTTTGCTGCGATTACAGTTGTAAGTCCCTTGGGGTATGTCTCTATCAGTTTTGCACATCGAGAGACTGACATTTTTTCCCATTCCTCCTTGCAAAACAGCTCGAGCTCAGTGAGGTTGGATGGAGAGCATTTGTGAACAGCAGTTTTCAGTTCTTTCCACAGATTCTCGATTGGATTCAGGTCTGGACTTTGACTTGGCCATTCTAACACCTGGATATGTTTATTTTTGAACCATTCCATTGTAGATTTTGCTTTGTGTTTTGGATCATTGTCTTGTTGGAAGACAAATCTCCGTCCCAGTCTCAGGTCTTTTGCAGACTCCATCAGGTTTTCTTCCAGAATGGTCCTGTATTTGGCTCCATCCATCTTCCCATCAATTTTAACCATCTTCCCTGTCCCTGCTGAAGAAAAGCAGGCCCAAACCATGATGCTGCCACCACCATGTTTGACAGTGGGGATGGTGTGTTCAGCTGTGTTGCTTTTACGCCAAACATAACGTTTTGCATTGTTGCCAAAAAGTTCAATTTTGGTTTCATCTGACCAGAGCACCTTCTTCCACATGTTTGGTGTGTCTCCCAGGTGGCTTGTGGCAAACTTTAAACGACACTTTTTATGGATATCTTTAAGAAATGGCTTTCTTCTTGCCACTCTTCCATAAAGGCCAGATTTGTGCAATATACGACTGATTGTTGTCCTATGGACAGAGTCTCCCACCTCAGCTGTAGATCTCTTCAGTTCATCCAGAGTGATCATGGGCCTCTTGGCTGCATCTCTGATCAGTCTTCTCCTTGTATGAGCTGAAAGTTTAGAGGGACGGCCAGGTCTTGGTAGATTTGCAGTGGTCTGATACTCCTTCCATTTCAATATTATCGCTTGCACAGTGCTCCTTGGGATGTTTAAAGCTTGGGAAATCTTTTTGTATCCAAATCCGGCTTTAAACTTCTTCACAACAGTATCTCGGACCTGCCTGGTGTGTTCCTTGTTCTTCATGATGCTCTCTGCGCTTTTAACGGACCTCTGAGACTATCACAGTGCAGGTGCATTTATACGGAGACTTGATTACACACAGGTGGATTGTATTTATCATCATTAGTCATTCAGGTCAACAATGGATCATTCAGAGATCCTCACTGAACTTCTGGAGAGAGTTTGCTGCACTGAAAGTAAAGGGGCTGAATAATTTTGCACGCCCAATTTTTCAGTTTTTGATTTATTAAAAAAGTTTGATATATCCAATAAATGTCGTTCCACTTCATGATTGTGTCCCACTTGTTGCTGATTCTTCACAAAAAAATACAGTTTTATATCTTTATGTTTGAAGCCTGAAATGTGGCAAAAGGTCGCAAAGTTCATGGGGGCCGAATACTTTCGCAAGTGTGATAACATGCGTCTTGGTGAGAGGTGTAGGAGTCAGGCGCAGGAGAGCAGGGATGTCTGAGGAGCGTGTTTAATAATAGTCCAGCAATGCAAATGGCACAGAACAAAAATCCCAAAACTACGCTCTCGAATAATCGTGCAAACACACGGAGGAACTAACACAGTTCCGACACTTTACATACACGTGCGTAAATGCGAAAAAACAACAAACATCAAATACCATCGAACGCAATACACACAAGTCTAATCCTGCACGAATTACGGCAGGTAACAGCTGCCCTATATACCCACAGAAATCAAAGCAATTGAAAACCAGGTGTGAAAAGGAACACAGACAAAACAACCAGAAAAAGAAAAAGGGATCGGTAGTGGCTAGTAGACCGGCGACGCCGAGCGCCGAGCGCCGCCCGAACAGGGAGAGGAGTTACCCCCGGTAGAAGTCGTGACAGTACCCCCCCCTGACGCGCAGCTCCCGCAGCGCGACGACGCCGGCCTCGAGGATGACCCGGAGGACGAGGCGCAGGGCGATCCGGATGGAGGCGGTGAAACTCCCTTAGCATAGGAGGATCCAGTACGTCCTCCACCGGCACCCAGCATCTCTCCTCCGGACCGTACCCCTCCCAGTCCACGAGGTACTGAAGACCCCCCACCCGACGCCTCGAGTCCAGTATGGACCGAACTGCATACGCCGGCACCCCCCCGATGTCCAGGGGAGGCGGAGGGACCTCCCGCCCCTCATCTTCTTGAAGCGGACCAGCCACCACCGGCCTGAGGAGAGACACATGAAACGAGGGGTTAATACGGTAATACGGGGGGAGCTGTAACCTATAACACACCTCGTTTATTCTCCTCAGGACTTTGAATGGCCCCACAAACCGCGGACCCAGCTTCCGGCAGGGCAGGTGGAGGGGCAGGTTTCGGGTCGAGAGCCAGACCCGGTCCCCCGGTGTGTACACCGGGGCCTCGCTGCGATGGCGGTCGGCACTGGCCTTCTGCCGTGCTTCGGCCCGTTTAAGGTACCCATGGGCGGCCTCCCAGGTTTCCCTTGAGCGTTTCACCCAATCGTCCACCGCAGGAGCCTCGGTCTGGCTCTGATGCCATGGTACCAGGACCGGCTGATAGCCCAACTCACATTGGAAGGGCGACAGGTTCGTAGAGGAGTGGGGGAGTGAGTTCTGGGCCATCTCCGCCCAGGGGATGTACTTCGCCCACTCCCCTGGCCGGTCCTGGCAATACGACCGCAGAAACCTACCCACATCCTGGTTCACTCTTTCCACCTGCCCATTACTCTCGGGGTGAAACCCAGAGGTCAGGCTGACCGAGACCCCCAAACGTTCCATGAAAGCCTTCCACACCCTGGACGTGAACTGGGGACCCCGATCAGAAACAATATCCTCAGGCACCCCGTAGTGCCGGAAGACGTGAGTAAACAGGGCCTCCGCCGTCTGTAGGGCCGTAGGGAGACCGGGCAAAGGGAGGAGACGACAGGACTTAGAAAACCGATCCACAACGACCAGGATTGTGGTGTTGCCCTGTGACGGTGGCAGATCGGTCAAGAAGTCAACCGACAGGTGTGACCAAGGCCGCTGTGGAACGGGAAGGGGTTGTAACTTCCCTCTGGGCAGGTGCCTAGGAGCCTTGCACTGAGCGCACACTGAGCAGGAGGACACATAAACCCTCACGTCCTTGGCTAAAGTGGTCCACCAGTACTTCCCACTAAGACATCGCAGAGCAGAGTAGGGGGATGTGTGAGCCCACCAAATTAACCTGTCTCTAACCTCCAGCGGAACATACACCGTCCCGCTGGACATTGTGGTGGAGTGGGCTCAACACGCGATGCTCGCTCAATGTCTGCGTCCACCTCCCACCTTACAGGTGCCACTAGACAAGAAGCCGGGAGGATGGGCGCAGGATCAATGGCCCGCTCCTCCGTATCATATAGTCGGGAGAGTGCGTCTGCCTTAGTGTTCTGGGAGCCTGGTCTATAGGAGATGGTAAACCTAAATCGGGTGAAAAACATGGCCCACCTTGCCTGACGAGGGTTCAGTCTCCTCGCTGCCAGAATGTACTCTAGATTACGGTGGTCAGTCCAGATGAGGAAAGGGTGCTGGGCCCCCTCAAGCCAATGTCTCCACACCTTCAGGGCTCTGACAACAGCTAGCAGCTCCCGATCCCCCACGTCATAGTTTCGCTCCGCCGGGCTGAGCTTCTGAGAAAAGAAAGCACAGGGGCGGAGCTTCGGTGGCGCACCCGAGCGCTGGGAGAGCACGGCTCCAACCCCAGCCTCGGATGAGTCCACCTCCACTATAAATGCCAAAGAGGGGTCCGGATGCGCCAGCACGGGAGCCGAGGTAAAAAGAGCCTTCAGGCGACCAAAAGCCCTGTCCGCCTCAGCCGACCACCCCAGACGCGTCGGCCCCCCCTTCAGCAGTGACGTAATGGGCGCAGCCACCTGCCCAAAACCCCGGATAAACCTCCGGTAGTAGTTGGCAAACCCTAAGAACCACTGCACCTCCTTTACCGTGGTTGGAGTCGGCCAATTACTCACGGCTGCAATGCGGTCATCCTCCATCACCAACCCCGATGTGGAAATGCGATATCCAAGGAAGGAGACGGCCTGTTGGAAGAACGAGCATTTCTCAGCCTTGACGTACAGGTCATGCTCCAACAGTCTCCCAAGTACCCTGCGCACCAGAGACACATGCGCGGCCCGTGTAGCGGAATAGACCAGAATATCATCGATGTAAACCACCACACCCTGACCGTGCAGATCCCTGAGAATCTCATCCACAAAAGATTGGAAGACTGCTGGAGCATTCTTCAACCCGTACGGCATGACGAGGTACTCATAATGGCCGGATGTGGTACTAAACACCGTCTTCCACTCATCTCCCTTCCGGATACGCACCAAGTTATATGCACTCCTGAGATCCAGTTTTGTGAAAAACCGTGCTCCGTGAAATGACTCAATCGCCGTGGCAATGAGAGGTAGCGGGTAACTATACCCCACCGTGATGGAATTTAGACCTCTATAGTCAATGCACGGACGCAGACCACCCTCCTTCTTCTTCACAAAAAAGAAACTCGAGGAGGCAGCTGAGATGGAGGGCTGAATGAACCCCTGCCCCAGAGATTCCGATATGTATGTCTCCATAGCCACCGTCTCCTCCTGTGACAGGGGATACACGTGACTCCTGGGAAGTGCAGCGCCTACCAGGAGATTTATCGCACAATCCCCTCGTCGATGAGGTGGTAATTGGGTCGCCTTCTTTTTACAGAAGGCGATAGCCAAATCGGAATATTGCATGAATGTGCACGGTGGAGACTTGGTCTGGACTCTCCACCGTTGTAGCACCGATGGAAACTCCTACACACCTGCCTGAGCACTCCTCCGACCACCCCTGTAGAGCCCTCTGTTGCCACGAAATCCTGGGGTTGTGACGGGCCAACCAGGGGATCCCCAACACCACCGGAAACGCAGGAGAATCAATGAGGAAGAGACTAATTCTCTCCTCATGACCCTCCTGCGTAACCATATCCAGTGGAGCCGTGGCCTCCCTGACTAGCCCTGACCCTAATGGTCGGCTATCTAAGGCTTGCACTGGGAAGGGTTTATCCAGCTGAACAAGGGGAATCCCTAACCTGTTCGCTAAACCGCGGTCAATAAAATTCCCCGCCGCGCCTGAATCTACTAGCGCCTTATGCCGGGAAAGAGGGGAAAATTTAGGAAAAACAATCCATACATACACGTGACCAACAGGGGGCTCTGGGTGAGCCTGGTGCCGACTCACCTGAGGTGTCCGGGCAGTGCTCGGCCTGGTGTCTCAACTCCCGGGGGGGCCCCCCCAGCACCGGTCAGCAGTGTGCCCTCTGCGACCACAGCTGGCACAGGAAAGGCCCCCTCCTCCGGTCGCCCTCGCTGAAGCACCTCCTAGCTCCATGGGTGTTGGAGTGGTGGAGCTGGGAGATGGAACTGACAGAGCCCGATCTGGACGTCTGCGGGTCGCCAGCAAGTTGTCCAACCGAATGGACATGTCGATCAATTGGTCCAAGGACAGGGTGGTGTCTCTACAGGCCAGCTCCCTACGGACGTCCTCACGCAAACTACACCTATAGTGATCGATCAAGGCCCTGTCGTTCCTTCCCGCGCCAGCGGCCAAGGTCCGGAACTCTAGAGCAAAGTCCTGAGCACTCCTCCTCTCCTGCCTCAGATGGAACAGCCGTTCACCCGCCGCTCGACCCTCAGGTGGGTGATCAAACACGGCCCGAAAGCGGCGGGTGAACTCTGGGTAGTGGTCCCTCGCCGAGTCAGGATCGTTCCACACCGCGTTGGCCCACTCCAGGGCTTTACCTGCGAGGCAGGAGACGAGGGTGTTCACGCTCTCACCCCCCGAAGGAGCCGGACGAACGGTCGCCAGGTATAGGTCCATCTGGAGTAAGAAGCCCTGGCACCCGGCCGCCGTCCCATCATACTCCCTCGGGAGGGCGAGTCGAATTCCACTGTGCTCAGGCAATGAAGGAGAGGGTAGTGGTACTGGTTGGGGTGTAGCTGATAACGGTGTGGGAAGGCCACCTCTCTCCCATCTCTCCATCGTCGCAATCACCTGATCCATGGCGGTCCCCAGTCGGTGTAACACTGCCGTGTGGTGTTGAACTCGCTCCTCCACGGACCCTAGAAGTGCGTCCGCTCCTGCTGACTCCATAATTATATTGGTGCAGGATTCTGTGATAACATGCGTCTTGGTGAGAGGTGTAGGAGTCAGGCGCAGGAGAGCAGGGATGTCTGAGGAGCGTGTTTAATAATAGTCCAGCAATGCAAATGGCACAGAACAAAAATCCCAAAACTACGCTCTCGAATAATCGTGCAAACACACGGAGGAACTAACACAGTTCCGACACTTTACATACACGTGCGTAAATGCAAAAAAACAACAAACATCAAATACCATCGAACGCAATACACACAAGTCTAATCCTGCACGAATTACGGCAGGTAACAGCTGCCCTATATACCCACAGAAATCAAAGCAATTGAAAACCAGGTGTGAAAAGGAACACAGACAAAACAACCAGAAAAAGAAAAAGGGATCGGTAGTGGCTAGTAGACCGGCGACGCCGAGCGCCGAGCGCCGCCCGAACAGGGAGAGGAGTTACCCCCGGTAGAAGTCGTGACAGCAAGGCACTGTAACCAAGAATTTACAAGTTTCAGATGAGACTGAAATAAGGTGACGATTATATATTGACTGCTATTGATGTAAAATATTACTGGGTCTTTAAGAGTTTATTCAGAAGATAACTGCTATAGAAATATTATTTCGTGGTGCCCGACTTTCTAGTTAATTACATTTACATGATTAGCTCAATCAGGTAATATTAATTACAGAGAAATAATTTTATAGAATAGCATGTCACTTAAACACTTAATCCGGTATAGCCAAAGACATGACACTATTCATTGACTTTTTTTTTTATTTTTTTTATTTTACCTTTATTTAACCAGGCAAGTCAGTTAAGAACAAATTCTTATTTTCTTACAGCTCAGCATTCAACATCATAGTGCCCTCAAAGCTCATCACTAAGCTAAGGACCCTGGGACTAAACACCTGTCTCTGGAACTGGATCCTGGACTTCCTGACGGGCCTCCCCCAGGTGGTGAGGGTAGGTAACAACACATCTGCCACACATCCTCAACACAGGGGCCCCTCAGGGGTGCGTGCTCAGTCCCCTCTTGTACTCCCTGTTCACTCATGACTGCACGGCCAGGCAACTCCAACACCATTATTTGCCGATGACACCACAGGGGTATGCCTGATCACCGACAACGACAAGACAGCCTATAGGGAGGAGGTCAGAGACCTGGCCGTGTGGTGCCAGGACAACAACTTCTACCTCAACGTGACCAAGACAAAGGAGATGATTGTGGACTACAGGATAAAGAAGACCGAGCACACCCCCATTCTCATTGATGGGGCTGTAGTGGAGCAGGTTGAGAGCTTCAAGTTCCTTGGTGTCCACATCACCAACAAACTAACATAGTCCAAGCACACCAAGACAGGCGGGAAACCTATTCCCCCTCAGGAGACTGAAAAGATTTGGCATGGGTCCTCAGAATCTCAAAAGGTTCTACAGCTGCACCATCGAGAGCATCCTGACTGGTTGCATCACTGCCTGGTATGGCAACTGCTCGGCCTCCGACCGCAAGGCACTACAGAGGGTAGTGCGAATGGCCCAGTACGTCACTGGGGCCAAGCTCCCTGCCATCCAGGGCCTCTATATCAGGCCCTAAAAATTGCCACTCTAGTCATAGACTGTTCTCTCTGCTACCGCATGGCAAGCGGTAGCAGCCAAGTCTAGGTCCAAGAGGCTTCTAAACAGCTTCTACCCACAAGCCAAAAGACTCGTGAATATCTAATCAAATGGCTACCCAGACTATTCGCATCCCCCCCCCCACCCCCCCTCTTTTACACCGCTGCTACTCTCTGTTGATATCATCTATGAATAGTCATTTTAATAACTTTACCTTCAGGTACATATTACCTCAACTAACCGGTGCCCCCCGCACATTGACTCTGTACCCCCTTTATATAGTCTTGCTATTGTTATTTCACTGCTGGTCTTTAATTACTTGTTACTTTTATCTCTTATTATTATCTGTATTTTTTTTAAACTGCATTGTTGGTTAGGGGCTCGTAAGTAAGCATTTCACTGTAAGGTCTACAACTGTTGTATTCAGCGCATGTGACTAATACAATTTGATTTGATTTGAAGGGAGGAAGGAGAAAACGAGATAGCTAAACTATGTGTTTGTGAGACTAATTCTGTGTTAGCAAATGCATTATGAACAACAGACAGTGTAAAGGAGAGGCGTGCTATGTTGTTGATACACATATGTACTCTGACAACAGACAGTGTAAAGGAGAGGCGTGCTATGTTGTTGATACACGTATGTACTCTGACAACAGACAGTGTAAAAGAGAGGCGTGCTATGTTGTTGATACACGTATGTACTCTGAAGGATTAAAAGGTTTACATTTCTCTCCTTAGAGTTCTGGCTGCTGTTGACCTGTCATTTCAACAGTTCTAAAAATGTAACTGCACATCAGATCACTGATTCTCTCTCATTGGTATTTTTCCTTTTCATTCTCTGATTCTCCTTCTTTGTTCCCTCCCTTTCTCCATATCTTCCTCTCTCCTCCCTTTCTCATTATAGTATGGGGCATGGTAACGAAGCGATGTGACAGAGGCATTGTACTGTGGGTCTATCTGTAATGACTTACGGCTTAGAAACACGCTGCACACATTCAGTTCATCATCACTGTTCCTCACCACTGTTCATCATCACTGTTCCTCACCACTGTTCACCATCACTGTTCCTCACCACTGTTCACCATCACTGTTACTCACCACTGTTCCTCACCACTGTTCACCATCACTGTTCCTCACCACTGTTCACCATCACTGTTCCTCACCACTGTTCCTCACCACTGTTCCTCACCACTGTTCCTCACCACTGTTCACCATCACTGTTCCTCACCACTGTTCATCATCACTGTTCCTCACCACTGTTCCTCAGCACTGTTCCTCAGCACTGTTCCTCACCACTGTTCCTCACCACTGTTCATCATCACTGTTCCTCACCACTGTTTCTCATCACTGTTCCTCACCACTGTTCCTCACCACTGTTCATCATCTCTGTTCCTCACCACTGTTCCTCACCACTGTTCATCATCACTGTTCCTCATCACTGTCGGCTCAGGGAGAATTACTGACAGCTACCGAGATGAGGTTCAGTCAGAGGGAGGGCTCTGAGCACTGATATCTCCAGGTACAAAAGTTCACCGTTGCTCAACAGCCTTTGATCTACTGAAACATCTGGTGGCTCCCCTGCGGTGCACCAGAGTTCAAAGTTCAAGTTCAAAAGCTTTATCGTCTATTTAGGGTAAAACAGGGAATTGGTATTCATCTTTAGTTTCACAGGCTTGGTCACAAACACATTGGGAATACGCTATTCGAATATGAAAGTGACCAGAGTTAAAGTTAAGCCCTATTCACAACTCAGACAGAGACGGTTTGGAATCAACTAGGTTCTAATGCGGCCATGCTGTTAGGCTGAAGGAAAATGCCTGTTAGGCTGAAGATGTGAAGAGAAAAACAGTTCAACAAGGGATTTCTTCTCTCTCTGGCTGCATTCCAAACACTTAAAAGACACACCCTCTCCCCTCAGCCCTCAAATTAAGTGGACACTTCTGATGACGTATTATGACGTCTGATGAGTTGACACTCACAGGGCGAGGGGCGAGGGAATAATGAATGAATTTTAAATGGACCGCTCATGCCTGGAAATGTGTCACTCTGTCGTGTCGTCAGTCATCATGGAACCACCGCTAGCTGTTGTGTGTGCTTTATATGCGCTACAGTTAATTCTGATTGCATTTCATATCTTGGCTAGAAGACAACGCATCTGCAGAGATCGACTGCTAGCCATCCGACTATATCAGGTAAATCGAAAATTACAACGTATAAGTGTGATGTCAGAGAAAGTTGTATGCGCAAGCTACAGTAAGGTTTCCAAAAGCTAACCAAACAAGAACATCATTACTTTTATGATACGTGTTTGAGGCATCATGTGCATTAGTAGCACAATTTCTAACTCATTTACATTCGTTTTTACTTACACTGGTTTAAAGTTTTGGCCAACTTTTTTTAGCTGATGTACAATCATCACAAATTTAATTACGGGGTGTTTCAGACTCCGGAGTGATTAAAGGGTGTGTCTTTTATGAGTTTGAAACGCAGCCTCTGTAGTGCAGAGGGAAGGGGAAGGGAGGGGTCAGGGGAAGGGAGTGGCCAGGGGGAAGGGAGTGGCCAGGGGGAAGGGAGTGGCCAGGGGGAAGGGAGTGGCCAGGGGGAAGGGAGGGGGCTAAGCCCTGTGTCCACAGGGGGTTGGAGGACGGCATCCCTGACACCGTGAGAGTGGGAGTCTGTTTGGATTACATCACATGCATCTTTCAGAGCCATTACCGCACAAGGGGGCTGCGCCTCACATCACAGCACATCATAGGACAGGCACTGGATTAAATAAAGAAAAGGAGAGAGAAAGAGGAGAAGGAAAGAGATGGATGGAAGGAAGAAGAGGAGAGGGAGGAGGAGAGAAGTAGAGCGCAGAGGTGCAGACCAATTTATTATGGTTCCTTATTCCACTCTGGGAGAGAGCATGAGGCGGATGTGTGAAATATTCAGAGAGGGACCAAAAACATCTCGCAGTGACGCAACGCTGCAGCGTTGGGAGAACACACACACACACACACACACACACACACACACACACACACACACACACACACACACACACACACACACACACACACACACACACACACACACACACACACACACACACACACACACACACACACACACACACAGGCTGATGTTTTGTTACCCCTCTCTTCCACCCTCCTACTTCTTTCCCTTCTTTCTTTATTCTTCCTCTCAGAGAACCCTCTCAACCTCGTCACCTCATAATCACACTCTACCTCCTGCCTTCATCGTTCTCTTCTTCCCTCTCTCAAAGGACCTTCTCACCCCCTGTTACCCTATAATCAAACTCTACCTTCATCCTTCATTTCTCCCCATTTGTGACTTTCCACTCCCACTCTCATGAGACCCTCCTCCCCGAATGCCCCGGGGCAGCCAGAGGGAGGGGGTAACCCGGGGTAACCGGGAGGTGCCATGACGGTGAGGAGTCTGGGGGTTCACATAATGGATTACTTCCTTTAGGACTGATTAACTGTATGTATCCCTGGTCCATAGGTCGTTAATAGGAGCCCTCCCGGGAAGGGAGGGAGGGAGAGAGGGAGAGAGGGAGAGAGGGAGAGGGAGAGGGAGAGAGAGAGAGAGAGAGAGAGAGGTCTGAGAGAACAAACAGTAAAGGTAACACTTAAAGGCTGAATGTGTAATGTGTTTGTACGCAATTTAAAAGTCAGATTTCAAAATTGTGCCCTGAATGATGTTGTATTACCTCTTCAGATATGCAGGCCTGT
The DNA here is from genome assembly GCF_045791955.1 of Oncorhynchus clarkii lewisi. NCBI lineage: Eukaryota > Metazoa > Chordata > Actinopteri > Salmoniformes > Salmonidae > Oncorhynchus > Oncorhynchus clarkii. The sequence continues at coordinate 14,887,136 of NC_092173.1, read as the reverse complement.
TAAATTCCATGCATACAGTACCTCCCTCCCTGGTCTAACAACCTTGGTCTGGCTGATCACACACAAACACACACACCGCCTTGAGCTAGGCCCCTCAGATGATGAATCATGCCAATGGTGTGCTGTTATTGTTGGGGTGGTAGAAGAGTTGCCCGCTGTGGCTACTCTCAGTATTCTCCTTGCCAGTACGTACGTGTCTGAGGGAGAGAGGCGGCATGTGTGTGTGTGTATGGCCTTGTGATAAATGAACAGATGCCCAATGCATCCACTACAACTGTGTACTATAAACAGACATATTTGATACACATTCACACACACATGAACTGAAACACACGCTAACACAGACCCCACCAACCTCCCCACCATCCCACATGCTAATCTTAGACTCATTCCATTCGTTAGCTTGAGTTAAAGGTAGACTCAGCGATATGACGTAGATGCAGAAAGTAAACAGGATAGTGGGTCAATTTTAGCTCACGTTGACACGCGAGGCTCAACCTCTCAGCAGTTTTGGCCCTGTGGCTACCAACGCTGTAACAGCGTGACGTGAACCTGTGCACATGTGCAGATACTGTGAGAGAGCGAAGTGTTGCATCTCGCTCATCGCAAAATCTCTGGCGCTGCTCTTGGCAACGTCATTTCACTGAGTCTACCTTTAAACTACACTGAAGGCAGGACAGAAATACTATTCTTAGTGGTTTATCAATCTCTCTGGCCTGGTATTGGTTAGGTGTCCTTGTACAACGCAGCAGGCTCCACTAAAGTCTGTCGCACCCTGAGCAGGACTGTTACACTGCCTGACACTTTAAACCACCTGCCCTCCCCAGACCGCACCATACATTTTAACAACGAGCTGCTATTGAACACAGACTGGGCCTGGACCAGGCAGAGGGAGGGAGAGGATGGAGAGAGAAGGATAGGGAACGAATGCAAAAGAATGAGTGAGAATGAGAGCGAGAAAGAGAGAGAGAGAAAGTGTGTGTGAGTGAGCGTGTAAGAGGGGAGAGGAGGGCTAAGTGATAGATAATTCAATGTGCCTGTAGGAGATATAGATGGGGTGGGAAAGGAAGCACACATCTCATCTCATGTGACATACATAACATGCAACTGACTGTAACTGCTACCCTGGGAGTCAGATCTCACAACAGAGAATATGACCAATGTACTGTTCTTCAAATTCTGCACAACTCAACTGATGCCTACCTACCCCCATTCTGTCCATATATTTCACTGATTATTGCGATATCATCTTGTAAAACACACAAACACACACACACGCGGACGTCAATGGTGCTCCTCACGCGTCCCAGACAAATGGATGGGGGGATAAATTAAAATTCGATAGTGAAAGAAAGAGAAAAATGCCCCTCTCCCACTCCATTGATCCTCCTTTAGGTAAATAGCCTGGTGTGAGGAGCACTGACCTCATCCACCCTACTGCCGTAATTAATAGGAAAAACACTCCCACAATCTCACAATAATGTTACAGCAATGTTATAGCAACATAACAAAAGCATGTTCTCACAACCTGAGAACAACAACAAGGCAACACTACTGTATGTCAACATAACACCCTATAATGCAGAGGAATCATCCTCACAATCTGAAACTATCAGCAGGTGCTTAATCTGTGAAATTAAGGTATCCCATAATCCCCCTTTCTGATGGCTAACCTTTGACCCTGGGAGAGCAGTGATGCTTGAAACGCAACCTGATTGGCTGGCCTCGTCAGGCCCGATTAGCACTGAGGAAATGAATGCAGGAGAGAAAGGGGAAGAGTGAGGAAGTCAAGGAGATGGAGAGAAAACTATCTGGTCAAAGGGTGACTTTTGACCTCTGGGAATGACAGACAGCCGCTGTTCTGTTCCCCCATGGTGACCCCAGATAGCAGACTCTTTGATTGGTCGACTCAGCAGACGGCCACCTAATGATTGTTTCTCTTTTTGGGGAAAGGAAGAAAATGCCAAACCAATTAAAGACACAAAAGACAAAAAGAGAAAGAGAGAGGGAGGGAGAGAAGAGAGAGAGAGAGAGAGGGGGAGAGATAGAGGGGAGAAGACAGAGAGGGGGAGAGAGAGAAGCCACTTTTTCTATTTAGTTGAAATAGAGGAGTACAGAACAGACATCGATTACAACAGCATATACAGCACATTATCCTCTCTATACATTTCCTTACCATGTAGCTGCATGGCTTTACACCACACAACGTTCGAAAGATACATTTTCCCTTTGCTTCTGTGCAACGACTAAGTTATCAAAACTTCCCCAAGCATTCTCCTGAAAAGAAAAAGACGTGTACATCCTCAATCAAGGCAATCACATTTCTCATCTGCATGAAAATAAGGTCATAGTGCATTGCGATGGGCTCACAGAGTGTATGAGCAAATAACAGAAAGTGTTGTTCACGCAGGAGCGTGATGATTGAAATGACCTCCGGCTCCCTCGCCCGTCTGTCCTTCATCACAGAGAATAGAGGGAAAGGAGGAGTAATAAAGAGGAGATTGACTAATTTCTAGAGGAGATATGTTTATCCTCTCTCGATCTCCCTCATTACAAGACACACACACCGTTTCTCTGGGATTAGCAGAGGAAGGCATTGTGACACGTTGACTTCCTGTGGTTTGTGTTGGTACTACTAAACAGCCACAGTCTCTCCTCCAGACACGTCCTCACTGCAAATGGGCCTGTTTAAATATACCTGTTCCCTATGCATGAACCTCCTCATAGGGCCCTGGGTCTCATGCACCACTCAGGGGCCACTCTCTGTGCCATTGATTAGTTAGCCTGGCTATCTTCAGTATTAACACTGCCTCCCTCTCCATCTCTCTTCTCTCTTTGTCTCAACCTCCTTTTCTCTCTACCTCTCCTACCCTCCCTTTGTCTCCATGTTTCCTATCCTCCCTTTCGCTCCACCTCTCATGCCCTCAATTTCTCTCCACAATCTCTCTCCAACTCTCCTCTCGTTGTCCCCTAGGGAGACCTCTGCTGCGCTCCCTTCATTAGTTAGCGCAAGCTCATACTAGTGGTTAGCATTAGCCATCATTAGAGTAGCCTTGTACTCATTTGCCTGCTGCTAGCCCAGGATTCCCTTGCCTGTCTGGATGCTGTGTTAAAGCCAGTCCAATGGTAATGACAGCCTCCAATGAACTCTGACCTCTAAGGGAAGAAGAGGTAATGATCAGGAACTGCGGTTTGCATTTTTATTCTCTCTCTCCAATTAAACATATTACATGAAGGAGAATACAATACAAATATTTTTCCACTAGTTTTACTTTCTTATTAAACTTGATATAGTTTCTGAAATACTTTCCATGGGTTGGGGGTTAGTGGGGGGGAAAGGTGACCAGACATAAAGACTGGCAAGAGAGTCACTAGGGTGGTAAGAGATTACAGTAGATGCTGTACACTGTCCACAACCATCTGTTTTGTGACGTTTCTGCGCCCTGATCCTCCCCACCTCTCCCCTACACCCCCTTATCCCCTTAATGTGTTGCCAGATCTGTTTGTGACAGAAACACCATGAAGTGGCCCATCACTCCATCCCCTCACCCTCCCATCCCACCATCTCTCCAACCGTCCATCTCTCCATCCCTCCACCCTCCCATCCCTCCCTGAGTAATTTAGGCAGTAGTGTGTGGAGCCTCAAAGAGAACAGAGCAGAGAGCCTGTCTCTGTCTCCTGGCTGACAGATCTGCACCAGCCATCTGGTCATGGATGGATGGATGGAGGAAGCTGAGTGGTGTCTGTCTGGGGGCTGTGACTGGGGGGGTGGAGTGGGGAGGAGGGACATGGCAGAGAGAAAGAGAGGGACCAGGTGTGACACGAGCCAGGAGTGTCTCATCAGTAGTAGTCTCTGTCTCTGTCTCTGTCTCTGTCTCTGTCTCTCTCTAAGGGCATTTCCACACATAGTTCATATATGATCATCATGGCTATTCACATATGTCCCAATAGTCATATTACTTCAGCTTTGGGTATTCCAACAACACGTGAGAGGAAAACAGCGCAATAGCCGCTCTAACTGCAGGTGAATGGGCTATATTCAGTAGCCTACATCCCGGAATAATCTACATCCCGGTATAGTCTACATCCCGGTATAGTCTACATCCAGGTATAGCCGACATCCCGGTATAGCCTACATCCCGGTATAGTCTACATCCCGGTATAGCCTACATCCCGGTATAGTCTACATCCCGGTATAGCCGACATCCCGGTATAGTCTACATCCCGGTATAGCCTACATCCCGGTATAGTCTACATCCCGGTATAGCCTACATCCCGGTATAGCCTACATCCCGGTATAGCCTACATCCCGGTATAGCCTTAGTCTACATCCCGGTATAGCCTACATCCCGGTATAGTCTACATCCCGGTATAGCCCACATCCCGGTATAGCCTACATCCCGGTATAGTCTACATCCCGGTATAGCCTACATCCCGGTATAATCTACATCCCGGTATAGTCTACATCCTGGTATAGCCTACATCCCGGTATAATCTACATCCCGGTATAGTCTACATCCTGGTATAGCCTACATCCCGGTATAATCTACATCCCGGTATAGTCTACATCCCGGTATAGCCTACATCCAGATATAGCCTACATCCGGGTATAGCCTACATCCGGGTATAGCCTACATCCCGGTATAGCCTTAGCCTACATCCCGGTATAGCCTACATCCCGGTATAGCCTTAGTCTACATCCCGGTATAGTCTTAGTCTACATCCCGGTATAGCCTTAGCCTACATCCTGGTATAGCCTACATCCCGGTATAGCCTACATCCTGGTATAGCCTACATCCCGGTATAGCCTTAGTCTACATCCCGGTATAGTCTTAGTCTACATCCCGGTATAGCCTTAGCCTACATCCTGGTATAGCCTACATCCCGGTATAGCCTTAGCCTACATCCCGGTATAGCCTAACATCCCGGTATAGCCTTAGTCTACATCCCGGTATAGTCTACATCCTGGTATAGCCTACATCCCGGTATAATCTACATCCCGGGATAGTCTACATCCCGGTATAGCCTTAGTCTACATCCCGGTATAGCCTACATCCCGGTATAGTCTACATCCCGGTATAGCCTACATCCCGGTATAATCTACATCCCGGTATAGTCTACATCCCGGTATAGCCTACATCCCAGTATAGTCTACATCCCGGTATAGCCTTAGTCTACATCCCGGTATAGTCTACATCCCGGTATAGCCTACATCCCGGTATAGTCTACATCCCGGTATAGCCTACATCCCGGTATAATCTACATCCCGGTATAGTCTACATCCCGGTATAGTCTACATCCCGGTATAGCCTACATCCCGGTATAGCCTACATACCGGTATAGCCTACATCCCGGTATAGCCTACATCCCGGTATAGCCTACATCCGGGTATAGCCTACATCCCGGTATAGCCTACATCCCGGTATAGCCTTAGCCTACATCCCGGTATAGCCTACATCCCGGTATAGCCTACATCCCAGTATAGCCTTAGTCTACATCCCGGTATAGCCTTAGCCCACATCCTGGTATAGCCTACATCCTGGAATAGCCTAACATCCCGGTATAGCCTTAGTCTACATCCCGGTATAGCCTACATCCCGGTATAGTCTACATCCCGGTGTAGCCTACATCCCGGTATAGTCTAAATCCTGGTATAGCCTACATCCCGGTATAATCTACATCCCGGTATAGTCTACATCCCGGTATAGCCTACATCAGGGTATAGCCTACATCCGGGTATAGCCTACATCCGGGTATAGCCTACATCCCGGTGGTGTCTGTCTGGGGGCTGTGACTGGGGGGGTGGAGTGGGGAGGAGGGACATGGCAGAGAGAAAGAGAGGGATCAGGTGTGACACGAGCCAGGAGTGTCTCATCAGTAGTAGTCTCTGTCTCTGTCTCTGTCTCTGTCTCTGTCTCTCTCTAAGGGCATTTCCACACATAGTTCATATGTGATCATCATGGCTATTCACATATGTCCCAATAGTCATATTACTTCAGCTTTGGGTATTCCAACAACACGTGAGAGGAAGACAGCGCAATAGCCGCTCTAACTGCAGGTGAATGGGCTATATTCAGTAGCCTACATCCCGGAATAATCTACATCCCGGTATAGTCTACATCCCGGTATAGTCTACATCCAGGTATAGCCGACATCCCGGTATAGCCTACATCCCGGTATAGTCTACATCCCGGTATAGCCTACATCCGGCTATAGTCTACATCCCGGTTTAGCCGACATCCCGGTATAGTCTACATCCCGGTATAGCCTACATCCCGGTATAGTCTACATCCCGGTATAGCCTACATCCCGGTATAGCCTTAGCCTACATCCCGGTATAGCCTACATCCCGGTATAGCCTTAGTCTACATCCCGGTATAGCCTACATCCCGGTATAGTCTACATCCCGGTATAGCCTACATCCCGGTATAGCCTACATCCCGGTATAGTCTACATCCCGGTATAGCCTACATCCCGGTATAATCTACATCCCGGTATAGGCTACATCCTGGTATAGCCTACATCCCGGTATAATCTACATCCCGGTATAGTCTACATCCTGGTATAGCCTACATCCCGGTATAATCTACATCCCGGTATAGTCTACATCCCGGTATAGCCTACATCCAGATATAGCCTACATCCGGGTATAGCCTACATCCGGGTATAGCCTACATCCCGGTATAGCCTTAGCCTACATCCCGGTATAGCCTACATCCCGGTATAGCCTTAGTCTACATCCCGGTATAGTCTTAGTCTACATCCCGGTATAGCCTTAGTCTACATCCTGGTATAGCCTACATCCCGGTATAGCCTACATCCTGGTATAGCCTACATCCCGGTATAGCCTTAGTCTACATCCCGGTATAGTCTTAGTCTACATCCCGGTATAGCCTTAGCCTACATCCTGGTATAGCCTACATCCCGGTATAGCCTTAGCCTACATCCCGGTATAGCCTAACATCCCGGTATAGTCTACATCCTGGTATAGCCTACATCCCGGTATAATCTACATCCCGGGATAGTCTACATCCCGGTATAGCCTTAGTCTACATCCCGGTATAGCCTACATCCCGGTATAGTCTACATCCCGGTATAGCCTACATCCCGGTATAATCTACATCCCGGTATAGTCTACATCCCGGTATAGCCTACATCCCGGTATAGTCTACATCCCGGTATAGCCTTAGTCTACATCCCGGTATAGTCTACATCCCGGTATAGCCTACATCCCGGTATAGTCTACATCCCGGTATAGCCTACATCCCGGTATAATCTACATCCCGGTATAGTCTACATCCCGGTATAGTCTACATCCCGGTATAGCCTACATCCCGGTATAGTCTACATCCCGGTATAGCCTACATCCCGGTATAGTCTACATCCCGGTATAGCCTACATCCCGGTATAGTCTAAATCCTGGTATAGCCTACATCCCGGTATAATCTACATCCCGGTATAGTCTACATCCCGGTATAGCCTACATCAGGGTATAGCCTACATCCGGGTATAGCCTACATCCGGGTATAGCCTACATCCCGGTATAGCCTTAGCCTACATCCCGGTATAGCCTACATACAGCCTTAGTCTACATCCCGGTATAGTCTTAGCCTACATACCGGTATAGCCTACATCCCGGTATAGTCTACATCCCGGAATAGCCTACATCCCGGTATAGCCTTAGTCTACATCCCGGTATAGTCTTAGTCTACATCACGGTATAGCCTTAGCCTACATCCTGGTATAGCCTACATCCCGGTATAGCCTTAGCCTACATCCCGGTATAGCCTACATCCCGGTATAGCCTTAGTCTACATCCCGGTATAGCCTACATCCCGGTATAGCCTAACATCCCGGTATAGCCTTAGTCTTCATCCCGGTATAGTCTACATCCTGGTATAGCCTACATCCCGGTATAATCTACATCCCGGTATAGTCTACATCCCGGTATAGCCTTAGTCTACATCCCGGGATAGCCTACATCCCGGTATAATCTACATCCCGGTATAGTCTACATCCCGGTATAGCCTACATCCCGGTATAGTCTACATCCGGGTATAGCCTTAGTCTACATCCCGGTATAGTCTACATCCCGGTATAGCCTACATCCCGGTATAATCTACATCCCAGTATAGCCTACATCCCGGTATAGCCTACATCCCGGTATAGTCTACATCCCGGTATAGCCTACATCCTGGTATAGTCTACATCCCGGTATAGTCTAAATCCCGGTATAGCCTATATCCCGGTATAGCCTACATCCCGGTATAGTCTACATCCCGGTATAGTCTACGTCCCGGTATAGCCGACATCCCGGTATAGTCTACATCCCGGTATAGCCTACATCCCGGTATAGTTTACATACCGGTATAGTCTACATCCCGGTATAGCCTACATCCGGGTATAGCCTACATCCCGGTATAGCCTTAGCCTACATCCCGGTATAGCCTAACATCCCGGTATAGCCTTAGTCTACATCCCGGTATAGCCTACATCCCGGTATAGTCTACATCCCGGTATAGCCTACATCCCGGTATAGTCTAAATCCTGGTATAGCCTACATCCCGGTATAATCTACATCCCGGTATAGTCTACATCCCGGTATAGCCTACATCAGGGTATAGCCTACATCCGGGTATAGCCTACATCCGGGTATAGCCTACATCCCGGTATAGCCTTAGCCTACATCCCGGTATAGCCTACATACAGCCTTAGTCTACATCCCGGTATAGTCTTAGCCTACATACCGGTATAGCCTACATCCCGGTATAGTCTACATCCCGGAATAGCCTACATCCCGGTATAGCCTTAGTCTACATCCCGGTATAGTCTTAGTCTACATCACGGTATAGCCTTAGCCTACATCCTGGTATTGCCTACATCCCGGTATAGCCTTAGCCTACATCCCGGTATAGCCTACATCCCGGTATAGCCTTAGTCTACATCCCGGTATAGCCTACATCCCGGTATAGCCTAACATCCCGGTATAGCCTTAGTCTACATCCCGGTATAGTCTACATCCTGGTATAGCCTACATCCCGGTATAATCTACATCCCGGTATAGTCTACATCCCGGTATAGCCTTAGTCTACATCCCGGGATAGCCTACATCCCGGTATAATCTACATCCCGGTATAGTCTACATCCCGGTATAGCCTACATCCCGGTATAGTCTACATCCGGGTATAGCCTTAGTCTACATCCCGGTATAGTCTATATCCCGGTATAGCCTACATCCCGGTATAATCTACATCCCAGTATAGCCTACATCCCGGTATAGCCTACATCCCGGTATAGTCTACATCCCGGTATAGCCTACATCCTGGTATAGTCTACATCCCGGTATAGTCTAAATCCCGGTATAGCCTATATCCCGGTATAGCCTACATCCCGGTATAGTCTACATCCCGGTATAGTCTACGTCCCGGTATAGCCGACATCCCGGTATAGTCTACATCCCGGTATAGCCTACATCCCGGTATAGTTTACATCCCGGTATAGTCTACATCCCGGTATAGCCTACATCCGGGTATAGCCTACATCCCGGTATAGCCTTAGCCTACATCCCGGTATAGCCTAACATCCCGGTATAGCCTTAGTCTACATCCCGGTATAGCCTACATCCCGGTATAGTCTACATCCCGGTATAGCCTACATCCCGGTATAGTCTACATCCCGGTATAGCCTACATCCCGGTATAGCCTACATACCGGTATAGCCTACATCCCGGTATAGCCTACATCCCGGTATAGTCTACATCCGGGTATAGCCTACACCCGGGTATAGCCTACATCCCGGTATAGCCTTAGCCTACATCCCGGTATAGCCTACATCCCGGTATTGCCTACATCCCGGTATAGCCTTAGTCTACATCCCGGTATAGTCTTAGTCTACATCCCGGTATAGCCTTAGCCTACATCCTGGTATAGCCTACATCCCAGTATAGCCTTAGTCTACATCCCGGTATAGCCTACATCCCGGTATAGCCTACATCATGGTATAGCCTACATCCCGGTATAGCCTACATCCCGGTATAGCCTACATCCTGGTATAGTCTACATCCCGGTATAGTCTACATCCCGGTATAGCCGACATCCTGGTATAGCCTACATCCCGGTATAATCTACATCCCGGTATAGCCTATATCCCGGTATAGCCTACATACCGGTATAGCCTACATCCCGGTATAGCCTACATCCCGGTATAGCCTACATCCGGGTATAGCCTACATCCGGGTATAGCCTACATCCGGGTATAGCCTTAGCCTACATCCTGGTATAGCCTACATCCCGGTATAGCCTTAGCCTACATCCCGGTATAGCCTACATCCCGGTATAGCCTTAGTCTACATCCCGGTACAGCCTACATCCCGGTATAGTCTACATCCCGGTATAGTCTACATCCCGGTATAGTCTACATCCCGGTATAGCCTTAGCCTACATCCTGGTATAGCCTACATCCCGGTATAGCCTTAGCCTAAATCCTGGTATAGTCTACATCCCGATATAGCCTTAGTGTGTGTGTGTGTGTGTGTGTGTGTGTGTGTATTCACATGTTTTTCCTGGTAAAGGTAGTATACATTATTTCCACTAGTGACGCACACACACACACACACACACACACACACACACGCACAGGGCCGTATAAAGTAATTGACGTTTTCTGAATGATTCCACTGTATTTTTTTCCAAAAATCAGTACTCAGTTTTGTTTTTCTTTTTCTTTTCCATATTTGTTCAGGTTTTCATGATCAAAATCACACTTTTAATAGAAAAACAGCAAAAATTGATGTTCTAAGTCCAGAACAATGCTTTGAGACCACATTTTCTAACTTTGTATCCCTTGTTAACTCAAGTGTTTCCTTTATTTTGGCAGTGACCTGTGTGTGTGTGTGTGTGTGTGTGTGTGTGTGTGTGTGTGTGTGTGTGTGTGTGTGTGTGTGTGTGTGTGTGTGTGTGTGTGTGTGTGTGTGTGTGTGTGTGTGTGTGTGTGTGTGTGTGTGTGTGTGTGTGTGTGTGTGTGTGTGTGTGTGCGTGTGTGTGTTTGTGTGTGTGTGTGTGTGTGTGTGTATTCACATGTTTTTCCTGGTAAAGGTAGTATACATTATTTCCACTAGTGACCTGTGCCCCATATGACAAATTATTGTAACTTTACATGCAGTAGTAATCCACAGCCTGCTTCTCTTCTCCATATTTTTTAAAATCTATTCTATCTATTCTCTGCTCTCGCTTCTCTATCTTCTCTATCACTTCTCTTCTCATTATCTTCACTGTTCGTTCTCCTCTCTTTTCTCACTTCTTTCCAACACTTCTCCTCTCTTTCACCTCCAGCTCTTCACTTTCTTTCTTCTGTTCTCAGTCTCTATAATGATCTGGCAGTGAGAACAGCTCAGTCTCTCAGTCTCTCTAATGATCTCTAATGATCTGGCAGTGAGAACAGCTCAGTCTCTCAGTCTCTCTAATGATCTGGCAGTGAGAACAGCTCAGTCTCTCGAGTGATTGGGCAGTGAGAACAGCTCAGTCTCTCAGTCTCTCTAATGATATGGCAGTGAGAGCAGCTCAGTCTCTCAGTCTCTCTAATGATCTGGCAGCGAGAGCAGCTCAGTCTCTCAGTCTCTCTAATGATCTGGCAGTGAGAGCAGCTCAGTCTCTCAGTCTCTCTAATGATCTGGCAGTGAGAACAACTCAGTCTCACTAATGATCTGGCAGCGAGAGCAGCTCAGTCTCTCAGTCTCTCTAATGATCTGGCAGTGAGAACAGCTCAGTCTCTCGAATGATCTGGCAGTGAGAGCAGCTCAGTCTCTCTAATGATCTGGCAGTGAGAGCAGCTCAGTCTCTCTAATGATCTGGCAGTGAGAGCAGCTCAGTTTCGCTAATGATCTGGCAGTGAGAGCAGCTCAGTCTCTCGAATGATCTGGCAGTGAGAGCAGCTCAGTCTCTCTAATGATCTGGCAGTGAGAGCAGCTCAGTCTCTCTAATGATCTGGCAGTGAGAACAGCTCAGTCTCTCAGTCTCTCTAATTATCTGGCAGTGAGAGCAGCTCAATCTCTCAGTCTCTCTAATGATCTGGCAGTGAGAGCAGCCCAGTCTCGCAGTCTCTCTAATGATCTGGTAGTGAGAACAGCTCAGTCTTTCGAATGATCTGGCAGTGAGAGCAGCTCAGTCTCTCGAACGATCTGGCAGTGAGAGAGCTCAGTCCCACTAATGATCTGGCAGTGAGAGCAGCTCAGTCTCTCGAATGATCTGGCAGTGATAGCAGCTCAGTCTCTCGAATGATCTGGCAGTGAGAACAGCTCAGTCTCTCGAATGATCTGGCAGTGAGAGCAGCTCAGTCTCTCTAATGATCTGGCAGTTTGAACAGCTCAGTCTCTCAGTCTCTCTAATGATCTGGCAGTGATAGCAGCTCAGTCTCTCTAATTATCTGGCAGTGAGAACAGCTCAGTCTCTCTAATGATCTGGCAGTGATAGCAGCTCAGTCTCTCGAATGATCTGGCAGTGAGAACAGCTCAGTCTCTCAAATGATCTGGCAGGGAGAGCAGCTCAGTCTCTCTAATGATCTGGCAGTGATAGCAGCTCAGTCTCTCTAATGATCTGGCAGTGAGAGCAGCTCAGTCTCTCGAATGATCTGGCAGTGAGAGCAGCTCAGTCTCTCTAATGATCTGGCAGTGAGAACAGCTCAGTCTCTCAGTCTCTCTAATGATCTGGCAGTGATAACAGCTCAGTCTCTCTAATGATCAGGCAGTTTGAACAGCTCAGTCTCTCAGTCTCTCTAATGATCTGGCAGTGAGAACAGCTCAGTCTGTCTAATTATCTGGCAGTTTGAACAGCTCAGTCTCTCTGTCTCTCTAATGATCTGGCAGTTTGAACAGCTCAGTCTCTCGAATGATCTGGCAGGGAGAGCAGCTCAGTCTCTCTAATGATCTGGCAGTGATAGCAGCTCAGTCTCTCTAATGATCTGGCATTGAGAGCAGCTCAGTCTCTCGAATGATCTGGCAGTGAGAGCAGCTCAGTCTCTCTAATGATCTGGCAGTGAGAACAGCTCAGTCTCTCGAATGATCTGGCAGTGAGAACAGCTCAGTCTCTCAGTCTCTCTAATGATCTGGCAGTGATAACAGCTCAGTCTCTCTAATGATCTGGCAGTTTGAACAGCTCAGTCTCTCAGTCTCTCTAATGATCTGGCAGTGAGAACAGCTCAGTCTGTCTAATTATCTGGCAGTTTGAACAGCTCAGTCTCTCTGTCTCTCTAATGATCTGGCAGTTTGAACAGCTCAGTCTCTTTGTCTCTCTAATGATCTGGCAGTTTGAACAGCTCAGCCTCTCGGGTCTCTCCTGTCTTACCTCTCCTGGTGTTTTGGTAATTAAGGTGGTATTATTGTTGGGTGGCATATGCTCCCACCCACGCACCAACCCACCCGCCAGGGTCCCCTTTCTCTCTCTCTCTTACTCTAGATCTCTCTCCTCTTCTCTCTCTCTCTTTACATCTCTCTCCAAGCCGGAGGGCCTCTGAGTAGCGATTAGAAATGCATTTCAGGTGTGTGAGGTAAACACATGCAGATCACACACATATATGCACACACGCACACGCACACGCACACACAAACCTACTTTAGCCTGATTTATGTATTGAAATATGCATAGCTTTTTTTTTTGCCTGCAGATAATGTTATTACAAATCGACCGTATAAAAGCAGGACAGGGTGCCATGAATCAATGTGACAACAGCCATACTGCAGCCAGACCTCAACATGGATCCGCGGAACCCAAACCAACATGCATCGGGCAGAACATTTATTAAAACGTTACAAATCACTGATTCAATAACATCTTTGGCTCATATTACATTCTTTCTACCTTCTGAAAAGACCTCTCATATTTTGTGACAACTGCCGTGTCCTCTCCTTCAGTGCCAAACTGCATATAACTGTGTTGACAGTAATTGATCTACAAGTAATTTTGCATGCCGAACAACCCTAGGCAATATCAGTAGCCTAGTCAGCATCGCGCAGTGACCAACGCAAGGTATGTGGCCTGTTCCTGAACTTGCACATCCGCTTCTAAAGCTAAAATGGCTTGCGTGATATCAGGCTTTATGAGTGGCAACCTGTGTTATTGTTATCTATGCCCTGTTGAAAATGGTGTTTTACCGGATAAACCTCTCATCTGGCTATACCTGCTGAATGGGGCGTGCCATAGATTTGACTTTGATTGTTCAGGCTGACGATCAGCAATAGTTTTAGTAGTTTTGCTTTCATCAATATACAGTGCATTCGGAAAGTATTCAGACCCCTTAACCTTTTCCACATTTTGTTACGTTTTAAAATGGATTAAATTGTTTTTTTCCTCATCAATCTACACACAGTACTCCATAATGACAAAGCAAAAACAACAGGTTTTTTGGCATTTTTGCAAATGTATTAATAATAAAAAACTGAAATATCACATTTACATAATTATTTACATAATTATTCAGACCCTTTACTCAGTACTTTGTTGAAGCACCTGCTTTGTTCAACTTTGTTGAAGCATCTGGCAACGATTACAGCCTTGAGTCTTCTTGGATGCTACAAGCTTGGCACACCTGTATTTGGGGAGCTTCTCCCATTCTTCTCTGCAGATCCTCTCAAGCTCTGTCAGGTTGGATGGGGAGCGTTGCTGCACAGCTATTTTCACGTCTCTCCTGAGATGTTAGATCGGGTTCAAGTCCAGGCTCTGGCTGGGCCACTCAAGGACAATCAGAGACTTGTCCCGAAGCCACTCCTGCATTGTCTTGGATGTGTGCTTAGGGTCGTTGTCCTGTTTGAAGGTGAACCTTTGCACCAGTCTGAGGTCCTGCGCGCTCTGGAGCAGGTTTTCATCAAGGATCTCTCTGTACTTTTGCTTGTTCATCTTCCCCTCTATCCTGACTAGTCTCCCAGTACTTGTCGCTGAAAAACATCCCCTGCTGCCACCAACATGCTTCACCATAGGGATGGTGCCAGGTTTCCTCCAGAAGTGACACTTGGCATTCAGGCCAAAGACTTCAATCTTGGTTTCATCAGACCAGAGAATCTTGTTTGTCATGGTCTGAGAGTCTTTCAGTGTCTTTTGGCAAACTCCAAGTGGGCTGTCATGTGCCTTTAACTGAGGAGTGGCTTTTGTCTGGCCACTCTTTTTCTATGTGTTTTTTAATTTATCCAGGCAAGTCAGTTAAGAACAAATTCTTATTTACAATGACGGCCTACACCGGCCAAACCCGGAAGATGCTGTGCCAATTGTGCGCCGCCCTATGGGACTCCCAATCACGGCCAGTTGTGATACAGCCTGTATTCGAACCAGGGTGTCTGTTGTGTTACCTCTAGCACTGAGATGCATTGCCTTAGACCGCTGCGCCACTTGGGGGCCCATAAAGGCCTGATTGGTGGAGTGCTGCAGAGATGGTTGTCCTTCTGGAAGGTTCTCCCATCTCCACAGAGGAACTCTAGAGCTCTGTCAGAGTGACCATCGGGTTCTTGTTCACCTCCCTGAGATTGCTCAGTTTGGCCTGGCGGCCAGCTCAGTCTTGGTCGTTCCAAACTTCTTCCTTTAAAGAATGATGGAGGCCACTGTGTTCTTGGGGACCTTCAATGCTGCAGACAATTTTTGGGAACCCTCCCCCAGATCTGTGCCTCAACATAATCCCTCGGAGCTCTACAGACATTTACTTCAACCTCATAGCTTGGTTTTTGCCCTGACATGCACTGTCACCTGTCATGTCCAATCAATTGAATTTACCACAGGTGGACTCCAATCAAGTTCTAGAAACATCTCAAGGATGATCAATGGAAACAGGATGCACCTGAGCTCAATTTCGATTCTCATAGCAATGGGTCTGAATACTTATGTAAATAATGTTTGTTTGTTTTTTGCAAAGAATTCTAGAAATCAGTTTTTGCTTTGTCATTATGGGGCAGTGTGTGTAGATTGACGAGAAAAATAAATAATTGAATCCATTTTATAATAAGGCTGTAACGTAACTAAATGTGGAAAAATTCAAGAGATCTGAATACTTTCCGAATGCACTGTATAGTGTACATGGTTATTTTTAGACATACAGGGTCAAATCAATCATTTCATTGTGAGGACAGCAACCACTATTACGAGGCGCAATGCATGGTCGAAACAAGAGGGGAAGAGAAGATCACTCCATTAAAAACTTCCAAATGGTCAAAACCATTCGATTTTGACTTTGTGGTGAAATCCAAAGTTGTGCTATATATTCATTGGCTATGTCATAGCTAATTTGTAAACAATAAATATTGATACATTACTATCTCAAACACTTAATCTGCAAAAAGTTAGTTAGTGGGTGAAGGTAATTTCAGAACCACAGGGGGGACAAAAAACATAGCCTACATTACCTCACCTAATCTGATATTGGTAGTAAGGGAGACTAGATGTCTAGTCTCCCTTATGGTACATAGTACGGCAGCGTAGCCTAGTGGTTAGAGCGTTGGACTAGTAACCGGAAGGTTGCGAGTTCAAACCCCCGAGCTGACAAGGTACAAATCTGTCGTTCTGCCCCTGAACAGGCAGTTAATCCACTGTTCCCAGGCCATCATTGAAAATAAGAATTTGTTCTTAACTGACTTGCCTGGTTAAATAAAGGTTAAAAAAAAAATAAAAAAAAATACACCATAGACATACAGTACCAGTCAAAAGTTTAGACACACCTACTGCACTCATTCAAGGGGTTTTCTTTATTTGTACTATTTTCTACATCGTAGAATAGTGATGACATCAAAACTATGAAATAACATGGAATCATGAAGTAAGCAAAAAAAAGTGTTCAACAAATCAAAATATATTTTCTGTTTGAGATTCTTCAAAGTAGCCACACTTTGCCTTGATGACAGCTTTGCACACTCTTGGCAGTCTCTCAACCAACTTCACCTGGAATGCTTTTCCAACAGTCTTGAAGGAGTGAATGAGTAGGTGTGTCCAATTCTTTTTTACTGGTACTGTACATCATATACTGTTTGACTGTGTTGTTGTGTTGAATTACATGTCATCACTTATTATACACAGTAAATGCAGTGATTCCGGACAGACTGTATTGATCCTGTTCTCTATTGATCTGACTGACGAGGTTCTTTATGTTATTGAGCTATGGAGCAAGTGAAAAAGGATTTGCTCATCAAAAAAAAAAAACAGTCCCTCTGTACTTCTACAAAAGAGTGGTACCCGGAACGTCTCGTTGAAGTTACTCTTCTGCTCTATTCAGGTCTATGTCACTTGCAGACTTGAGACAGAGAATCAAACCCTCTCCCTACTCAACTGTGGCAGGAGAAGAAGGGAACGTGATAGAGGAGGTGAGGGGATGACAGGACACTGATGAAGGGAGACAGTAGTCGTGTGTTAAATCACCCGGTCAGCCTCCGTCCATCGTTCATCAGTGGAGGCGTGATAACTCGGGTTCAGAAAGACAGGCAGTCTGTCTCATCAGGACCACAACTCTAGAAAGAGCAGTATAGGAGACAATAGAGTGGTATGCTACTATACATGTCTACATAATCTCCCTAACCATACTAGAAGGTGAGAGAGAAGGGACTAGAATATCAGTGTATATCTGTGAATCAATGAGAAATGCATTGGAAAGAGAGGGTAGAAATGATGCATGGGGAATGAAGGAGGGTATGGGATGCTATGACTGAGGTTCAGCCTACAGCATTCCACAGGTTTTTCTCCTCACTAGACTTTTCCAGTCTCATTTGTGGGAGGGTGAGAAAACACTCACATCTCTCTGTCCTGACTGTCAGGCTAACTTTAGCATTACAAAGCCCAGCCTGATTTGAATAATCAGTCAGCTCGTCCGAAAAAAACAAAAACAAAATAAGTTTCCATTAATTTTCCATTTGTCAACTCTGATGTGTCTCTCTCTGCCTGGTGGTGTATGCAAGCGAGCCTGAGCAGGTGACAGATTGACAACTGGAGTAGAACCTGACATGGAAAAACACAGGCTTTAAAGAGAAAGTAGCGGGCAGCCTGATATCAGAACTCATAGCACCTCATTACTGGGAGACAGAAAAGTAAAAAGAAAGGAGGGGTAGGAGAGATGAGAAACCACCCAGAGACACCACTGACAAAACCAGGTGAAATGAGGTGTGTGTGTGTGTGTGTGTGTGTGTGTGTGTGTGTGTGTGTGTGTGTGTGCAATGAGAGGGGTAAATAGTTTGCCTGCCAGCCTCAAACCTAACATCTCTATCACTTTCCCACACATACAGTACACACACATGCACACACGCACGCACACACACACAAAAGCATGATCACATGCTTGAACGCACACACTGCATTACAGTTTGGAGTTTAGAGAGCTGAGCCTGGGGAAAGGCCAGTACACAGTGAAAGATATCCCTCCCTCTCCCCCCACACACTCCCCCACTCTCTCTTCCCCCACACTCACCTCTCCCACTCTCTCTCCCCACACACAACCCTTCCCCCCCTCCCCCACTCTCGCTCCCCCACACTCCCCTCCCTCTCCCCACTCCCTCTTCCCCACACTCCCCTCACACTCCCCCACTATCTCTTCCCCCACACTCCCCTCCCACTCCCCCACTATCTCTTCCCCCACACACACCCCCCACTCCCTCTCCCCACACATTCCCCCTGCTCCCCCACTCTCTCTCCCCCACACACCCCTCACCTCTCCCTACACACAACCCTTCCCCCTCCCCCACTATCTCTCCCCCACACACACCTCCCACTCCCTCTCCCCACACATTCCCCCCTGCTCCCCCACTCTCTCTCCCCCACACACTCCTCCCCTACTCTCTCTCCCCACACACACCCCACCCGCGCCCCTCTCTCTTATTATACCATTATCTCTGTCTGTATATTATTTTATAGCCCTCATCCATAGCCCTTCATCAGTCTAAAGACCTTTAAAAGCCAATGGGCTTTACGGGCCACTAACTAGACAGCCAACATTCATACAATGATTACATTATCAATTATGTGCATCTATGGGCAACAGTAATTAAACCTTGCCATATGTGTCTGGCTGATGTGACCAAATCCCTCACTAACACAGGCTGTCACTGCTACGCACACCACCATTTGATTCTTTGTGTAAATCACTGTGTGTGTGTGTGTGTCTCGATCTGTGGGCTAATGATTTAAAGGTCAGGCGTACCCTCTCATCGCTCTGCCTCTCCAGGTAATTACAGAGAGGCAGAGCCTAGGGAGAGATGCCTCAGGTACTGTACATTCTCAGCATGGGGGAGACGAGCAAGTGTGTGAGAGAGAGAGAGAGAGAGAGAGAGAGAGAGAGGCAGGCAGGCAGGCGAAAATGTATACCTACCTGTAAGAGTGGGAGGAGGAAAGAAATGGGTGTATGTCTGGCTGGAAGAGACCAGGTCCTATAGGAGAATCCAGGGGGCAGAGAGGTCAAGGAGACTGCAGTAAGGGCATAGCCACTGTTAACACAGGATGTGTAAGAGCAGAGATAACACTGGGGTCAGCACATTTACAGGACTAACCATTATATTGGCAAAATGACACAGCAGTGTAGGGCCATTCACCTGCAGTATTAGGATGAGACATTAGGTCGGTCTCTCTCTCTCTCTCTCTCTCTCTCTCTCTCTCTCTCTCTCTCTCTCTCTCTCTCGAATAGGAGATAGAATGTCTTCATGTAATACTATGAACGAGGTGGTAACCTCTTAAATTCTTGCTTTTAATCTGTTAATGATCCCTTATTTCCCAATCCAAACTGCGATAGTAATGGGAGAGATTACAGCGCTAAACAAAGTAGTTCAAATCCTCTTAGTGTAACAGTAACATAGGAACACATTGATTTAAGGGGGGGGGGGGGGGGGGGGGGGGTGATCTTAGGATCATCCCTACTAGAGGTATTAGTGCTGTAGCCACGGCTGTGGAGACCATTGGCTTTCTAATTAGCCTAGCGCTAACTCACTGCAGTGGATTTATAGAACACAATCACATGCGCACGAGCACGCACATGCGCACACACACACACACTCTATTCGGATGGGATTAGTGTCGCTGTCATTGTGAGTGAGAGCAGATTCCATACTTTCCAGCTACGAAAGGAAAATCCCATTCCCGCCACTCCCCCAGCTCACTTATCCCATTTCACACAGCGGCCTTGATCCGATCACCAAGCTTCTCCAAAAGCTTCAAAAGAGGGAATTAATAAAATGAGATCCCTAACTAAAAGAGTTCCTGCAGCGAGAGCCTCATGTCTATGACTTTAGGGTTATCTAAGACTGCACTTCTAAGAAAACAGGCGAGGCTCCTTTGAGCCCTGATTACAAAGCCAGGGAAGAAATAGCTACACAGGAACATTCAAAGAAAGAGTCATGAGCATCCCTTATGAATGTAGATTGAGAGGGATATTATATGTAAGACGCAGAATAACTACATCACATGAATGCCACACCAATACACCATGTCGTTTTTCATCTTTATTCTCAGGCGGGTTTTCAAAGGTGTGTTTGTAGGCATGTCTTATAGGAATGCAGAAGATAAACCCTTCTTCAAAATAACTATGCTTCCTAACATAAACACCGCATCAATACACCCCACTTGAGCATGAAAGTAGATCAAACATACAATGTAGCATGCCTGTACCAGAACTCTTTTCTATGGTATTGTCTTGTACTGAATGGCTGGGCTTTGACATCTGCTAGCAAGGCCATCACTGAAACTAGACACATACCCTGCAATGATAACAGAAGAATACACATGCAGGCCTGTGTTGTCCTGGGATGAGGACAGGAGTCGGGTCTGTTGGGATGAGATCAGGAGTCAGGATGACTCAGGAGAGATCCCTGGGAACGCTCCAACAGCATTCTGACAGCGTCCCGACAGCCCTCTTCATCCCACAGCATAATCAGAGCGTGGCATAGGCTAATGAACCCCTGTTAATCATGGTTAGGAGTGAGCAACACACTCATCACCTCTGTCAGACACTGAAAATCCTTCTGACAAACACAGCTACCAACACCTGACTAGTGAGAAGTGTTTGTGTGCAGAACTCTGACATATTTACCATTTTTGGAGAACACCTGTTTATTAATGTACCCTTTCCAGCTGTTCTCTGACATAGTTACACGTAGTTGTCATAAAAGCAGTGCAGTAGGTTAGTGTGTTTGTGTCCCTATAGGGTTCTCCAGTGAGAGACACTAACCCCTGCACGGCCTGCCTCAGTGTAATCCATCACCTTACTAGAGGTATTAGTGCTGTAGCCATGGCTGTGGAGACCATTAGCTTTCTAATTAGCCTAGCGCTAAGTCACTGCAGTCGGCAATTTATAGAACACAATCCCAGCCGCACTGAACAAGTAAACTTTAATTAGCATTGTGATTACAGAAAAAGAGGCAGAAAATCTTTCAGCAAATTCCTTACCCTCTCCCTCCCCAGCCATCCTAATGGAATCTCATCTTCCAGCCGCGTCTGCGCTTTTCTAAGCAAATATGTGACCAGACTGTGGTTAAGCAGGGCTTTATGCTAATGCTGCTCAGCGCTAAAACACATGGCAAGCTGTATCAGCAGCATTCACAGTTAAAGATGCACTCTCAAACTTTTTTATAATTTCAGCCAGTAGTTTTGAAAGCGGTGCCCATGAGCAAATACCGATCCCCGTTGTTTGTGTACTACGTCATCCAATTATGTACTAGATGTACGTCATCCATTTTGTGTGATATGTTACGAATGTATCAATTAGTATGATGTGGGGCGACGCACAATTGGCCTAGCGTCGTCCGGGTTAGGGAGGGTTTGGCCGGTAGGGATATCCTTGTCTCATCGCGCCCCAGCGACTCCTGTGGCAGGCCGGGCGCAGTGTACGCTAACCAAGGTTGCCAGGTGCACGGTGTTTCCTCCGACACATTGGTGAAGCTGGCTTCCGGGTTGGATGCGCACTGTGTTAAGAAGCAGTGGTTGGGTTGTGTATCGGAGGACGCATGACTTTCAACCTTCGTCTCTCCCGAGCCCGTACGGGAGTTGTAGCGATGAGACAAGATAGTAGCTACTAAAACAATTGGATACCACGAAATTGGGGGGGGAGAAAAAGGGGTAAAATACAAAAACAATAATAATAATTGTATGATGTGTTACAAATCCAATTTGTGCAATATGTTACGATCTGCTTAAGACACCAGAATGCATCTTTAATAGCAGACATACTGAAAAGTGTCTTCTTGTGACTGGAAAACATGGGCTGAAGGACATGAACAGACACACACACACAAAATATGTATGCACGCACACACACACACACACACACACACACATAGTATGCAATAGAGTACATATACAGTTGAAGTTGGGAGTTTACATACACCTTAGCCAAATACATTTAAACGTATTTAATCCTAGTAAAGATTCCCTGTCTTAGGTCAGTTAGGATCACCACTTTATTTTAAGAATGTGAAATGTCAGAATAGTAGTAGAGAGAATGATTTATTTCAGCTTTTATTTCTTTCATCACATTCCCAGTGGGTCATAAGTTCGCATACAGTATTAGTATTTCGTAGAATTGCCTTAAACAATTTAAACTTGAGTCAAACATTTTGGATAGCCTTCCACAAGCTTCCCACAATAAATTGGGTGGATTTTGGCCCATTCGTCCTGACAGAGCTGGTGTAAAGGAGTCAGGTTTGTAAGGCCTCCTTGCTCGCACACGATTTTTCAGTTCTGCCCACAAATTTTTTATAGGATTGAGGTCAGGGCTTTGTGATGGCCACTCCAATACCTTGACTTTGTTGTCCTTAAGCCATTTTGCCACAACTTTGGAAGTATGTTTGAGGTCATTGACCATTTAGAAGACTCATTTGCGACCAAGCTTTAACTTCTGACTGATGTCTTGAGATATTGCCTCAATATATCCACATAATTTTCCTCCCTCATGAAGCCATCTATTTTGTGAAGTGCACCAGTCCTCCTGCAGCAAAGCATCCCCCACAGCATGATGCTGCCACCCCATGCTTCACAGTTGGGATGGTGTTCTTCGGCTTGCAAGCATCCTCCTTTTTCCTCCAAACATAACGATGGTCATTATGGCCATACAGTTCTATTTTTGTTTCATCAGACCAGAGGACATTTCTCCAAAAAGTACATCTTTGTCCACATGTTGTAGCAGGATTCTTCCGTCGAAGGAGAGGAGGACCAAAACGCAGCGTGGTTGAAATTCAAGTTTGTTTTTAATAAGAAAACTATACATGAATTAACTACAAAAACAACAAACGTGTAAACCCGAAACAGTCCTGTGTGGAACAAACACTGACACAGGAGAAAATCACCCACAAACCCCAACACCAAACAGGCTAACAAAATATGGTTCCCAATCAGAGACAATGACTAACACCTGCATCGGATTGAGAACCATATCAGGCCAAACACAGAAACAGACAAACTAGACACACAACATAGAATGCCCACTCAGATCACACCCTGACCAAACAAAACATAGAAACATACAAAGCAAACTATGGTCAGGGTGTGACACATGTGTAGTTGCAAACCATAGTTTGGCTTTTTTATGGTGGTTTTGGAGCAGCGGCTTCTTCCTTGCTGAGCGGCCTTTCAGGTTATGTCGATATAGGACTAGTTTTACTGTGGATATAGACACTTTTGTGCCTGTTTCCTCCAACATCTTCACAAGGTCTTTTGTTGTTGTTCTGGGATTGATTTGCACTTTTCGCACCAAAGTACATTCATCAGAACGCGTCTCCATGGTGTTATACATGCACACTATTGTTTGTACAGATGAACGTGGTTACTTCAGGCGTTTGGAAATTGCTCCCAAGGATGAACTAAAATTATGGAGGTCTACAATTTTCTTTCTGAGGTCTTGGCTGATTTATTTGGATTTTCCCATGATGTCAAGCAAAGAGGCACTGAGTTTGAAGGTAGGCCTTGAAATACATCCACAGGTACACCTCCAATTGACTCAAATCATGTCAATTAGCCATGACATAATTTTCTGGAATTTTCCAAGCTGTTTAAAGGCACAGTTTACTTAGTGTGTGTAAACTTCTGACCCACTGGAATTGTGATACAGTGAATTATAAGTGAAATAATCTGTCTGTAAACAATTGTTGGAATTTTTTTGTTGTGTCATGCACAAAGTAGACGTCCTAACCGACTTGCCAAAACTATAGTTTGTTAACAAGAAATTTGTGGAGTGGTTGAAAAACAAGTTTTAATGACTCCAACCTACGTGTATGTAAACTTCCAACTTCAACTGTAGATAGCCGCACAGGGAAAGTATGCTCATCTCAAATCAAATCAAATTTTATTGGTCACATACACATGGTTAGAAGATGTTAATGCAAGTGTAGCGAAATGCATGTTCTATGAATTGCTCCACTTGCCACATCCATTAAGCTCACATGTCCCCGTGTAGGAGAACATCTATAATGCAGGAGTCCATAACCTGGCTTCAGGCCGCACGCGGGAGCTGTGCTGTCCCAGGTGCCACCATTAGACATGGAATGGAGAAAATGGAGGATGCAGACCGTTATCTGAACACTGTCTGTCTGAACAGTGATAAAATCTGTCCACAATCTCCAGAGCTCATAGGCCTCTAACTCCTCAGACGCACACATGCACATACGTTCACGCACACACGCACACGCACACGCACACACACACACACACACACACACACACACACACACACACACACACACACACACACACACACACACACACACACACACACACACACACACACACACACACACACACACACACACACACAATCAGTCCCCATACACAACAATGCCAGTGAGGCTTAGACTTGCCTTATGGATGTGGCAATAAAATACACTGATAGTAAACACAGTTGTAGTGAAAACAGTAGCAGTAATAGCCTATTAGGACAAAGCAGTAAGAATCACTGTCTGATTTCTATCCTTAAACAGACGTGTATAACAATATCAATTACCGGAGATTTTTTTTAAATGATTATTTATTGAATTTATGTTTTACTTCTGAGTACCTTTGTGAAAAACAAAACATTAAAAAAAATGTTATATTTATTTTTTTACTTCAGG
Organism: Oncorhynchus clarkii lewisi; assembly: GCF_045791955.1. Classification (NCBI taxonomy): domain Eukaryota; kingdom Metazoa; phylum Chordata; class Actinopteri; order Salmoniformes; family Salmonidae; genus Oncorhynchus; species Oncorhynchus clarkii. Next base: position 14,862,100 of record NC_092173.1, on the reverse strand, counting down.
TTTTTATGGGGGTGCTGCAGCCTCCTCAGTAACCCTGCTTCCCGCGGCTATGCAGCTAGCACTTACAGTATAGGAGCCTGTTAGACTTACGAACCAGCAGAGTGAGAATATATGAAACCATATACGCATAATCCTAAATTCAGAGCCTTGTAAAAGCCTTATTATGGCAGAATGAGACCATAAAATATGCAATATAGATATTTTGTGTGTAGAGTGTATATAAAGACTATAGGACCATATTAGCCCTGGCACAGAGCAAGATCCTGCAAAACAAATCCATATAAACCCAAACTATGTCCCCTCTGCAGATGCAATGATTCATGGGAGAATTCATCTGGAGACAAGGTGTGGGGACATAAATCCCATCTACTCAAAACCATCCTCATGCACCAAAACCCAGACTCGTGCTAGTGTGTGTGTCTGCTGTAGATGACTATCATTTCAATCTCTCCCTAACGCAAACGCACAGCATCCTGGGTGCTAATTCGACATCGGGCTGAGCCCATTGATTTGTGACTGAGCTGGCTGAGGTGTGAGAAATATTTAAACTATGAACTGAGCAACTCCCTTCTCTCTCTGGGTGTCATTAGCGTTTGTAGAGTTTGTCTGTGAGGAGGAAGAATGTGATTCAATGCTCTGGGGTGTGGCAAGCTCTCTATCTCTCAGTCTCTCGGTCTTTGAGTCAGCCATCGTACCAGTACTAAGTTTGCACCTGTTATTGTCCAGAAGGAATACAGTACAACATAAAGGTAGACCAAAAATATCAAGGTCAAGTGTAAATATAGACTGTTTTTCCCATCTGAAAATAAACATTGTATACACAGTAGGCACAAATCTTAGTCATAACGGAGATGGAGTCTTTATCAGTCTGTCCCACACGGGACCACTCCATCACTCCTTCCTTTCTCCTCCTTCCTCTCTCCTTCCTCACCCCTCTCTCCTCCCTCACCCCTCTCTCCTCCTTCCTCCACCTCTCCGCACTGCGGACTGTCCCTCAGCACCCACCCTGTCTTTAAAGCAACATATTTATCTCTGCATCAATGACATCATCACAGGAAGGAGGGAGGGAGACAGACACAGATGGAGAGAGAGATAGAGATAGAGAGAGAGAGGGAGGAAGAGAAGATAAAAAAAGAGATATGCTGCTGCATCCAGCCTGGGAGCTGCCTGACTACTGTGGAGTCCCTGAGGTGTCATGGTGGATCTGATCTGGGGGTGGGGGACGAGAGAGGAAGAGAGGGAGGAGAGGAGGAGAGGGAGGAGAGGAGGAGAAGAGGGATCACAGGAGCATGGAAGCTGCCAAGCTGCAACTATTAGTAACGTTAAAATAGGGTCACATATTTCAACATCTTCATAATGAAACAATGTACCACAGTCGCAAAAGGTCTGCCTCACTACCCACTGGCCTGCATTAGCTCCTCCTGTGATTGGCTGCGATGGCTTGAGGGCACAAGTGTCAGAGTGCAGCCAAAACAAACCGCTCACAGAGCCATGCTGCAGGGTAAACAGGAAGGAAGGAGAAAAGGAGGAGGAAATAAAGGAAAAGTGAGGTGAAAATAAGTGTGGTGCCCAGGAACATGCTTTTCCACCCAACAGACCATCTGACCTTTCTGCTTTTCAACTCCATGACAATGGATTTGGCATTACTTTACACTGGTGAACATGTACAGTATACACTCCTCTGATCTCCCTCTCTCTCTCTGTCTTTTGTCTGCCTGACACACTCCTTTGTCCCTTAACTCACTCTTTCTCTTTTTCTCTCTCCATCTCCGGTGACACATAGGGCTTTTCTCTGCCCTCTATTGGATCATATAGTCAACCAAATAGGCGGCCACATATCCAGACCAGGGCACCTCTGTGGGCTCTTTAGACCCCTGCTCCAGCTCCTCAACCTATGGGTGTCCTGTGTTCAACCTATGGGTGTGTCCTGTGTTCAACCTATGGGTGTGTCCTGTGTTCAACCTATGGGTGTGTCCTGTGTTCAACCTATGGGTGTGTCCTGTGTTCAACCTATGGGTGTGTCCTGTGTTCAACCTATGGGTGTGTCCTGTGTTCAAGCACCCAAATACAGACACTGCCTATCAGCCACTTAACTGTTGGGTACGGTTCCAGGAACAGACTTGTGATAAGAGGGAATGACAAATAATCAGACACGCTCCCTCCAAAATGAACCAGGGCCTAATTAGCTGGCATTAGGCTCAGTGAAGTCATTTGGAGAGGGACAGAACGGCTGAGAGGGGGGAGGGAGGGGCATATGAGCCTTTTGGAGGAGCACACTTTCCATTCACAACTAATTGCACTGGCACAAAACTGACAATTAGGGTTTCTCCGCCCCCCTCCCTCCTCTACTTTCCTGTCCCACTCATTGGACACTCACCATGGACCACACGGATAAAGGAGGTACCAAGGACATTCAAACACTCAGCCAAGAAAACCCCACAGCTAAACTTACACACATACACACAATGAGGGACTGAAAATCCATGAACCACAGAACATGAAGTACAATGAGATTTTGAGAGCGAGAGAGAGACAGAGAGAGAGGAAAAGAGACAGGAAGAGGAAGAGCAGAGGGCGAGAGAGAGACAGAGAGAGGGAGACAGAGAGAGAGGAAAAGAGACAGGAAGAGGAAGAGCAGAGGGCGAGAGAGAGACAGAGAGAGAGGAAAAGAGACAGAGAGTCGGGGGAAAGGAAGAGCAGAGGGCGAGAGAGAGACAGAGAGAGGGAGACAGAGAGAGAGGAAAAGAGACAGAGAGTCGGGGGAAAGGAAGAGCAGAGGGCGAGAGAGAGACAGAGAGAGAGAGAGACAGAGAGAGAGGAAAAGAGACAGAGAGTCAGGGGAAAGGAAGAGCAGAGGGAGAGGGAGAGACAGAGAGAGGGAGACAGAGAGAGAGGAAAATTGAGACAGAGAGTCAGGGGAAAGGAAGAGCAGAGGGCGAGAGAGAGACAGAGAGAGAGGAAAAGAGACAGGAAGAGGAAGAGCAGAGGGCGAGAGAGAGACAGAGAGAGGGAGACAGAGAGAGAGGAAAAGAGACAGAGAGTCGGGGGAAAGGAAGAGCAGAGGGCGAGAGAGAGACAGAGAGAGAGGAAAAGAGACAGAGAGTCGGGGGAAAGGAAGAGCAGAGGGCGAGAGAGAGACAGAGAGAGAGGGAAAAAAACAGAGAGTCGGGGGAAAGGAAGAGCAGAGGGCGAGAGAGAGACAGAGAGAGAGAGACAGAGAGAGAGGAAAAGAGACAGAGAGTCAGGGGAAAGGAAGAGCAGAGGGCGAGAAAGAGACAGAGAGAGAGGAAAAGAGACAGGAAGAGGAAGAGCAGAGGGCGAGAGGGAGACAGAGAGTCAGGGGAAAGGAAGAGCAGAGGGCGAGAGAGAGACATGCGAGAGAGAGACAGAGAGAGAGGAAAAGAGACAGAGAGTCGGGGGAAAGGAAGAGCAGAGGGCGAGAGAGAGACAGAGAGAGAGAGACAGAGAGAGAGGAAAAGAGACAGAGAGTCAGGGGAAAGGAAGAGCAGAGGGCGAGAAAGAGACAGAGAGAGAGGAAAAGAGACAGGAAGAGGAAGAGCAGAGGGCGAGAGGGAGACAGAGAGAGAGGAAAAGAGACAGAGAGTCGGGGGAAAGGAAGAGCAGAGGGCGAGAGAGACAGAGAGAGGGAGACAGAGAGAGAGGAAAAGAGACAGAGAGTCGGGGGAAAGGAAGAGCAGAGGGCGAGAGAGAGACAGAGAGGTAGGAAAATAGACAGAGAGTTGGGGGAAAGGAAGAGCAGAGGGCGAGAGAGAGACAGAGAGAGAGAGAGAGAGAGAGAGGAAAAGAGACAGAGAGTCAGGGGAAAGGAAGAGCAGAGGGCGAGAGAGAGACAGAGAGAGAGGAAAAGAGACAGGAAGAGGAAGAGCAGAGGGCGAGAGGGAGACAGAGAGAGAGGAAAAGAGACAGAGAGTCGGGGGAAAGGAAGAGCAGAGGGCGAGAGAGAGACAGAGAGATAGGAAAATAGACAGAGAGTCGGGGGAAAGGAAGAGCAGAGGGCGAGAGAGAGACAGAGAGAGAGGAAAAGAGACAGAGAGTCGGGGGAAAGGAAGAGCAGAGGGCGAGAGAGAGACAGAGAGATAGGAAAATAGACAGAGAGTCGGGGGAAAGGAAGAGCAGAGGGCGAGAGAGAGACAGAGAGAGAGGAAAAGAGACAGGAAGAGGAAGAGCAGAGGGCGAGAGGGAGACAGAGAGGAAAAGAGACAGAGAGTCGGGGGAAAGGAAGAGCAGAGGGCGAGAGAGAGACAGAGAGAGAGGAAAAGAGACAGGAAGAGGAAGAGCAGAGGGCGAGAGAGAGACGGGCGAGAGGGAGACAGAGAGAGAGGAAAAGAGACAGGGAAAGGAAGAGCAGAGGGCGAGAGAGAGACAGAGAGAGAGAGACAGAGAGATAGGAAAATAGACAGAGAGTCAGGGGAAAGGAAGAGTAGAGAGAGAGGGAGAAATAGAGAGAGACAGAAAGAGAGAGGAAAATAGACAGAGCTGGGTGAAAGGAAGAGCAGAGGGAGAGGGAGAAATAGAGAGAGACAGAAAGAGAGAGAGAGGGAGAAATAGAGAGAGACAGAAAGAGAGAGGAAAATAGACAGAGAGTCGGGGGAAAGGAAGAGTAGAGAGAGAGGGAGAAATAGAGAGAGACAGAAAGAGAGAGGAAAATAGACAGAGCTGGGTGAAAGGAAGAGCAGAGGGAGAGGGAGAAACAGAGACAGAAAGAGAGGAAAATAGACAGAGAGTCAGGGGAAAGGACGAGCAGAGGGAGAGGGAGAAACAGAGAGAGAGAGAGAGAGAGAGAAAGAGACAGAGAGTCGGGGGAAAGGAAGAGCAGAGGGAGAGCGAGACAGAGAGAGAGAGAGAGAGAGAGAGAGAGAGAGAGAGAGAGAGGAAAATAGACAGAGAGCCGGGGGAAACGAAGAGCAGAGGGAGAGGGAGAAACAGAGAGAGAGAGAGAGAGAGAGAAATAGACAGAGAGCCGGGGGAAACGAAGAGCAGAGGGAGAGGGAGAAACAGAGAGAGAGAGAGGGGAAAATAGACAGAGAGTCGGGGGAAACGAAGAGCAGAGGGAGAGGGAGAAACAGAGAGAGAGAGAGAGAGAGAGAAAGAAATAGACAGAGAGCCGGGGGAAACAAAGAGCAGAGGGAGAGGGAGAAACAGAGAGAGAGAGAGAGAGAGAGAAATAGACAGAGAGCCGGGGGAAAGGAAGAGCAGAGGGAGAGCGAGACAGAGAGAGAGAGAGAGAGAGAGAGAGGGGAAAATAGACAGAGAGTCGGGGGAAAGGAAGAGCAGAGGGAGAGGGAGAAACAGAGAGAGAGAGAGAGAGAGAGAGAGAGAGAGAGAGAGAGAGAGAGAGAGAGAGGGGAAAATAGACAGAGAGTCGGGGGAAAGGAAGAGCAGAGGGAGAGGGAGAAACAGAGAGAGAGAGAGAGAGAGAGAGAGAGAGGGGGAAAATAGACAGAGAGCCGGGGGAAAGGAAGAGCAGAGGGAGAGGGAGAAACAGAGAGAGAGAGAGAGAGAGAGAGAGAGAGAGAGAGAGAGAGAGAGGGGAAAATAGACAGAGAGCCGGGGGAAAGGAAGAGCAGAGGGAGAGGGAGAAACAGAGAGAGAGAGAGAGAGAGAGAGAGAGAGAGAGAGAGAGAGAGAGAGAGAGGGGAAAATAGACAGAGAGCCGGGGGAAAGGAAGAGCAGAGGGAGAGGGAGAAACAGAGAGAGAGAGAGAGAGAGAGAGAGAGAGAGAGAGAGAGAGAGAGAGAGAGAGAGAGAGAGAGAGAGAGAGAGAGAGAGAGAGAGAGAGAGAGAGAGAGAGAGAGAGAGAGAGAGAAACAGAGAGAGAGAGAGAGAGAGAGAGAAACAGAGAGAGAGAGAGAGAGAGAGAGAGAGAGAGAGAGAGAGAGAGAGAGAGAGAGAGAGAGAGAGAGGGGAAAATAGACAGAGAGTCGGGGGAAAGGAAGAGCAGAGGGAGAGGGAGAAACAGAGAGAGAGAGAGAGAGAGGGGAAAATAGACAGAGAGTCGGGGGAAAGGAAGAGCAGAGGGCGAGAGAGAGACAGAGAGAGAGGAAAAGAGACAGAGAGCCGGGGGAAACGAAGAGCAGAGGGAGAGGGTTTGAGCAGAGTGCTACATTTCATCATCAAAACTCAGAAAAGCAGCTATTCAAAAAACAGGGAATTGTGCCGATTTGTTTCGGCGGGAGAAAACTCAGAGAGAGATCAAACAGCAGTTTGATCTTTCAGTCATGTGCAGAGGAACCTATACTCAGGGGAGGACACACATAAGAATAGGGTTTTTACATTTACTATTTATCTTTTCACACAGCGACAGACACCTCTGCTGAATCAGTTATAAATACATTTCCAAACCTCTTTCCACATTTCAGTTTGAGACCTCCTCTCCTTCACATCACTGGGTTTGTGGTGTTACTTCTCTAGTGTGACGCCTAGTTTTCTCCCCAGGCAGAAATACCCGATGTGGCTATAATAACAGTGTGTCATCATACCAAATGTGTATATTTCCACTCCCTTGCCAAGCTTAGTAAGTACTGTGTGATAGATTCCTCTGTTGGAGACCATACAGTGTGTGAGTTGTAGCACTAGGATTATGGATTGTAAAACAGAGATAGTGTCAACTGTTTCATACTTGTGTGTGCTGTTAAAGACGATATGAAAAGATATGAGACGTTTCATTACATGACATTACGTTACAATGCAATGCAATATGATGCAAGACAATAGGACCTTAACTTTCTCTGGCCATCACGCCATCAAGTAAACAGTGAGTAAGAGAAACATAAATATGCCAGAAGGTTATGAAGATAGAACAGAGAAGAACTATACAGACAGCCTGCGAGGGCAGAGAGGACAGGATAAAGACATTAATGAAGATGAGAGCGTGGGTGAGGCACACAATAAAAATGAGGAGAGCGAGAGACAGAGAGAAAGGGAGGAGGAGGAGGGAGAAATGATAGAGACAAAGAGGTTGGGTCAACATGTCATCCATTTTGAAGGTAATATCACTACACCCATATCTTGTGTGTGTGTGCGTGTGCGGGTGTGCGTGTGCACGTGTCCGTGTGTGGGTGTGTGCGTGTGTGTGTGTGTGGGTGTGCGGGTGTGTGTGCGTGTGTGTGTGGGTGCATGTGCGCGTTTGTGTGGGTGTGCGTGTGTGTGTGCATGTGCGTGTGTGTGTGTGCGTGTGTGGGCGTGTGTGTGCGTGTGGGTGTCCATGTGCGTGTGTGTGCAAACAACTTCCAGTTGATCATTTTCCAGCTCTCTCTCAAACACAGGAATCAATCCACCAAACAAAGACAAAGTGGAGAATTGTTCCAGCCTTCAGGCTGCATTAGTGATGATAAATCATACTATCATCTGCATTACAAATCATTATGCAAAAAACACCAACGCTGTCGGTGTAAAAGCAATACATTCATTCTCCCTCCCCCCCTTTACTGCCCTATAGGGGCAATTAGTCACTGCTCAAATACACTGAGTGTGTCTTTCGGCGTGGGGTTTTCTGTGTATGTTTATCTGGAAGTGTGTGTGTTTTCCATTGAGATGAATAGAAAAGTGCTCACTGTGTGGAACGAGCACCTATGAGCATTCAGACATTCTGACAGACACAGAAAGATGGACACACATTGTCACACACACACACCATCTAATCCCTTCTATCACCTTGCTGCACACAGATCAGTCATGTGGCCATGTCATATCTCAGTGCAGAGGTGTGTGTGTGCGTCTGTGTGTGCGTATGTGCCAGTGTGTGTGTGTGTGTTTCAGTTCCCATCCCAGTGTGGGATAAGGATGACTGTGTCACTAGCAGGACTTCAACGCAGGATTAATTGATTGCCGCTGCGTTCTCTAGATTTAATTTCCTCTGGAGAGGAGAGTGCATCCTAGCAACATCTCCTCTCCTCTCTTCTCCTCTCCTCTCCTCTCCTCTCCTCTCCTCTCCTCTCCTCTCCTCTCCTCTCCTCTCCTCTCCTCTCCGCTCTGACCAGCCACACCCCTGCTGAGACACTTAACTCAAACGTTACCGAGATGTTAGGCAATGCTTTTTTTTAAACGGTAAGACAATGTTGTTGTGAGGTTTAAGAACAATGCTCCACTCAAAAGTCACTGACAACCTGCGTAAGCAGTTGTTGATTTATAAGAGCGGACTCAAACAGCAGTGGATCTGAAGATGTTGAGAAATAGAGGTGGAAAGAAAAAGAAAAGGAGGGAGGGAGGGGGTAGGGAGGGGGTAGGGAGGGGGTAGGGAGGGAGGGAGGGAGGGCAGAAGGAGGGGGTAGGGAGGGGGTAGGGAGGGAGGGAGGGAGGGCAGAGGGAGGGGGTAGGGAGGGGGTAGGGAGGGAGGGAGGGAGGGAGGGAGGGCAGAAGGAGGGGGTAGGGAGGGGGTAGGGAGGGAGGGAGGGCAGAGGGAGGGGGTAGGGAGGGAGGGCAGAGGGAGGGGGGGGGGACCAGATGAGTCACCATAAAAGACCCCAGTCATGGTCTGGACAAGCATCCTCAATAAGCCTTCATAGAGCATGGCTAGCAGTGGAATACAGGCGGTTAGTGCTGAAGAGGTAATGTAGGGTAATGGATATTGGGGCAGCAGGTACCCTAGTGGGGTGGCAGGTGGTTAGAGCGTTGGGCCAGTAACCGACAGGTTGCTGCGATCGAATCCCTGAGCTGACAAGGTAAAAATCTGTCGCTCTACCCCTGAACAAGGCAGTTAACCCACTGTTCCTAGGCTGTCATTGTAAATAAAAATTGTTCTTAACTAACTTGCCTAGTTAAATAAAAAAAATATGGTTGGGTATGTACTGCCAGACATAGAGGTTCTGGGAGTCAAGGAATAAAAAAGGGCTTATATGAGAGAGGCAAGGTTATTTTGTGCTTGTGATAAGAATGTTAAGTGTTGGGTAGGTCCGACTGTGTTTGTGTGTGTTTGTGTGTGGGTGTATATCGTGCGTAAATCAGATCTCTGAGACATGGGCCCTACAGGGGTAAACCCAGCAGATTACATCAGAGAGTATTAGTCTTGTGTTGGTGTTTGGTGTTTGCTTTAAATCTACAAACTCTTGTTCTCTCCAGGCGAGCTAACCCGCTGTCTCACTCTATTCTGATAAAGGATGCGCCTCAGATCCCCATGGCAACAGAACAGCTGGAGCTCCTGGAGTTGGGGCAGCTCCCAGTCTCAGAGACACTGTTGCACAGGAGCTGCACTGATCTGCTGTTTGTCTTTGGAAACTGGACCAGAGGGAGCCATTCTGGCTTGGAGAAGTTCCTTCCCCTGTCTGGAGAGATCTGTTTTGGGGGCTTAATTGGAAGCGAGAGAATCACAACACACTCTTCCCCCTCTGTGTTAAAAAAGCCCCTCTTCTCTTCTTTCTCCTCTCATGCCTTTAAAGCTCTCTGTTTCCCTCTCTTCAAGGTCATTTTTTACTTTCCTTCCCCTCATCTCAAATTCCCTCTTGCTTCATCTCTCACTGTGCTTTTCTCTTGAACAACCCCCCCACTATCATGGTCTCTCCTCTTTCCCCTCATTAAAGACAGATCCAGGGGAACCTTATCAAGGACAACCTCACCAGGTACAGTGGAATGAAACCTTGAGAGGAACCAGACTCCATAGGAGCCCATCTTTTTCTGTCCAGCTGTACCAGAATTAGATACAGTATGAAGACCAGAAAGTTGTCAATCATATCCCAGAATCATAAAGGAAAGAATGAAGGAAGCATCCGACCAAACCCTGTTCTTTCTGCACAGCATACCAAACGAAGTGGATACTATATGCTTAACACAGTGGATACAACATGCTTAACATCGTGGATACAACCAGCTTAACACCATGGATACAACACACTTAACACAGTGGACACAACACACTAAACACAGTGGATACAACACACTAACACAGTGGATACAACACACTAAACACAGTGGATACAACACACTAAACACAGTGGATACAACACACTAACACAGTGGATACAACACACTAAACACAGTGGATACAACACACTAAACACAGTGGATACAACACACTAAACACAGTGGATACAACACACTAAACACAGTGGATACAACACACTAACACAGTGGATACAACACACTAAACACAGTGGATACAACACACTAACACAGTGGATACAACACACTAAACACAGTGGATACAACACACTTAACACAGTGGATACAACACACTAAACACAGTGGATACAACACACTAACACAGTGGATACAACACACTAAACACAGTGGATACAACACACACAGTGGATACAACACACTAACACAGTGGATACAACACACTAAACACAGTGGATACAACACACTAAACACAGTGGATACAACACACTAAACACAGTGGATACAACACACTAAACACAGTGGATACAACACACTAACACAGTGGATACAACACACTAAACACAGTGGATACAACACACTAACACAGTGGATACAACACACTAAACACAGTGGATACAACACACTAAACACAGTGGATACAACACACTAAACACAGTGGATACAACACACTAAACACAGTGGATACAACACACTAAACACAGTGGATACAACATACTGAACACAGTGGATACAACATACTAACACCATGGATACAACACACTAAACACAGTGGATACAACACACTTAACACAGTGGATACAACACACTAAACACAGTGGATACAACACACTAACACAGTGGATACAACACACTAAACACAGTGAATACAACACACTAAACACAGTGGATACAACATACTGAACACAGTGGATACAACATACTGAACACAGTGGATACAACACACTAAACACAGTGAATACAACACAATAAACACAGCGGATACAACACACTAACACAGTGGATACAACACACTAAACACAGCGGATACAACACACTAAACACAGTGGATACAACACACTAACACAGTGGATACAACACACTAAACACAGTGGATACAACACACTAAACACAGTGGATACAACACACTAACACAGTGGATACAACACACTAACACAGTGGATACAACACACTAACACAGTGGATACAACACACTAAACACAGTGGATACAACACACTAACACAGTGGATACAACACACTAAACACAGTGGATACAACACACTAACACAGTGGATACAACACACTAAACACAGTGGATACAACACACTAACACAGTGGATACAACACACTAAACACAGCGGATAGAACACACTAAACACAGTGGATACAACACACTAACACAGTGGATACAACATACTGAACACAGTGGATACAACACACTAAACACAGTGGATACAACATACTGAACACAGTGGATACAACATACTAACACAGTGGATACAACACACTAAACACAGTGGATACAACACACTAACACAGTGGATACAACACACTAAACACAGTGGATACAACACACTAACACAGTGGATACAACACACTAACACAGTGGATACAACACACTAACACAGTGGATACAACACACTAAACACAGCGGATACAACACACTAAACACAGTGGATACAACACACTAACACAGTGGATACAACACACTAAACACAGTGGATACAACACACTAAACACAGTGGATACAACACACTAAACACAGTGGATACAACACACTAAACACAGTGGATACAACACACTAACACAGTGGATACAACACACTAAACACAGTGGATACAACACACTAAACACAGTGGATACAACACACTAAACACAGTGGATACAACACACTAAACACAGTGGATACAACACACTAACACAGTGGATACAACACACTAAACACAGTGGATACAACACACTAAACACAGTGGATACAACACACTAAACACAGTGGATACAACACACTAAACACAGTGGATACAACACACTAACACAGTGGATACAACATACTGAACACAGTGGATACAACACACTAAACACAGTGGATACAACACACTAAACACAGTGGATACAACACACTAAACACAGCGGATACAACACACTAAACACAGTGGATACAACACACTAAATACAATGGATAGGAATAGGAAATTAATAATAAGCCCATCTATTGAATAACATTGCATTAATAGCCCCTGAGCTGTGGAAAGAAATTCAATGAATTGTTAAGAGGACATTAAAAAAGGGAAATTAATAAAAACAAAGTAATTACCTGCGGATGATCTCCATCTAGTAATTAATAGCACTGGCATATGCCTGAAACAGATAGGCCTGCAAAGAATAATGAATTATGCTAATGTACGCCTCCAGGTATGGTTTTAGTCTCCGTTATCTTGATATTTCTGAACGGGTAATTTACTCAGGTTGCCAAGGATGCAGCTGTGATAAATGAGCAAATGGCCCTCACAGGTACCCTTAGAACATGAATGTGCAGATAGTGAAATGTTGGGGTAGTACACAGACTCCAGCAGTAGGTTTTAAGTCCCCATGGCATACTGAATACTTTACAGACAAACAAGCAGCAGCACAGACCTCTGAACTAGCTACTTATGAAGTCATATGATTTTTGCTTGAATTCCAATGGTGTTGGCTCAATTCAATTCACTGTTCCCTAAGCTATGCAACCTGTATGTCTTGGAGGCTAATTGACTTTGCAATGTAAGAGGAAGGATCTTGGAAAGTTACTGGTGACTGTAAGGCAAACAGACTGGCATGCTGTGTCCTCCACAGACCCAGGGACAGTCATCCACGCACACGTACACACACACGACGGCCCTCTGCAATTATCCCTAGTGTGTATCCATCAAGATAAATGAGAGATGAGAAGTTTAAGTGGTTCAGACTTGGCCAGGGTCCTAATGACTGGCCTATGACTGACAGGGAGACCAACCACACCATCGACAACTGTCACGTCCGATCACAACACACTTCCTCTGGCCCGGGAGAGCAGAGAGGAGAGGCAGGGCGGGACACAGAGAAAGAAAGACAAAATAAATAAAAAAAGGGAGACGAGGTAGAAGAGAGAGATTGATTACTCCAGTCAGAGACTAGCTGAGTGTAACAGTGGGACCCCAAGGAGCACAGATCAGCTGCCTGACTATATCTCTGCCATTTAATTATGTCACCCACACCCACATCCAAAATTATACAATGGATTTGCTGGATTTCCTGTGTGTGTGTGTGTGTGTGTGTGTGTGTGTGTGTGTGTGTGTGTGTGTGTGTGTGTGTGTGTGTGTGTGTGTGTGTGTGTGTGTGTGTGTGCATATAAAGTACCAGACGCAAGTTTGGACACCTACTCATTCAATGTTTTTCTTAATTTGTACTATTTTCTACATTGTAAACTATGAAATAACACATATGGAATGATGTAGTAACCAAAAAAGTGTTAAATAAATCAAAATATATTTTAGATTTGAGATTCTTCACAGTAGCCACCCTTTGCCTTGATGACAGCTTTGCACACTCTTGGCATTCTCTCAACCAGCTTCATGAGGTAGCCACCTGGAATTAATTTAAATTAACAAGCGTGCCTTGTTAAAATATAATTTGTGGAATTTCTTTCCTTATTAAGGCATTTCAGTCAGTCAGTTGTAGCAAGGTAGGGGTGGTATACAGAAGATAGCCCTATTTGGTAAAAGACCAAGTCCATATTATGGCAAGAACCGCTCAAATAAGCAAAGAGAAACGACAGTCCATCATTACTTTAACTTCTACGGGATCGGTGTCCCCCCACGGGACGGTTGAGCTAACGTAGGCTAATGTGATTAGCATGAGGTTGTAAGTAATAAGGACATTTTCCAGGACATAGACATATCTGATATGGGCAGAAAGCTTAAATTCTTGTTAATCTAACTGCACTGTCCAATTTACAGTAGCTATTACAGTGAAATAATACAATGCTACTGTTTGAGGAGAGTGCACAGTTATGACCATGAAAATGTATTAATAAACCAATTAGGCACATTTAGGCAGTCTTGATACAACATTTTGAACAGAAATACAATGGTTCGTTGGATCAGTCTAAAACGTTACACATACACTGCTGCCATCTAGTGGCCAAAATCTAAATTGTAACTTATTTTGTACATAATGTTGCTGCTACCGTCTCTTATGACCGAAAAGAGCTTCTGGAAATCAGAACAGCGATTACTCACCTTTAACTGGATGAAGAATTTCTCTTTAATGATTCAGATGAGAGGGATTTACTCCAGACAACCGAACAGGCCCTCATCCCCGTCATTCACAGGAGAAAGAGGCTGAAAAGAGATCGGGGTGCCTTGTGAGGATCCGCCGACGAGTGGCAAATCTGCCCTTGCCATCTGTATTACTGGCCAACGTACAATCACTGGAAAATAAATGAGCTAAAAGCACGTGTCATGTACTGTCATGTTGTGTCTTGTCTCTGTCCTTTCCCTTCACCCTGTCTCCCTCTGCTGGTCGTTGTTAGGTTACCTTTCCACCCCCTCTTTCCCCCAGCTGTGCCTTGTCTCCTCCTAACCACCTCGTCACCCCTTTTCCCACCTGTTCCCTTTTTCCCTCTGATTAGTCCCCTATATCTCTCTCTGTTTTTGTTCCTGTCCTTGTCGGATTCTTGTTTGTTTGTGTCATTCATGCCTGAACCAGACTGTCGTCATGTTTGCTGTAACCTTGTCCTGTCCTGTCGGAATCTGCCGGTCCATCTGAGCCTACCTATGTTTGGTAATTAAAGAAGCTCTGTTTAAGTTGATTCGCTTTTGGGTCCTCATTCACGCACCGTAACAGAAGAATCCGACCAAGAATGGACCCAGCGACTTCGGATCCTCTCCACTCAGCCGTCGAGATCCAGGGAGCGATGCTAGGCAGACACAAGCAGGAATTGTCTGCTGCTCGACATGCCGTTGAGACCCTGGCCACCCAAGTCTCCAACCTCACAGAACAGGTTCACCATCTCCGCCTCGATCCACCGGCCACTTCCAGGGCTTTCGAATCTCCGGAGCCCAGAATCAATAACCCGCCGTGTTACTCTGGGGAGCCCACTGAATGCCGCTCGTTCCTCACCCAGTGTGATATTGTGTTTTCTCTCCAGCCCAACACTTACTCCAGGAGCACTGCTCGTGTCGCCTACGTCATATCTCTCCTTATTGGACGGGCTCGTGAGTGGGGCACGGCAATCTGGGAGGCAAGGGCTGAGTGTACTAACCAGTATCAAGACTTTAAGGAGGAGATGATACGGGTTTTTGATCGATCTGTTTTTGGGGAGGAGGCTTCCAGGGCCCTGTCTTCCCTATGTCAAGGCAATCGATCCATAACAGACTACTCTATTGAGTTTCGCACTCTTGCTGTCTCCAGTGGCTGGAACGAGCCGGCCTTGCTCGCTCGTCTTCTGGAGGGTTTCCGCGCAGAGGTAAAGGATGAGATTCTCTCCCGGGAGGTTCCTTCCAGCGTGGATTCCTTGATTGAACTCGCTATTCGCATTGAGCGACGGGTTGATCTTCGTCACCGAGCTCGTGGAAAGGAGCTCGCGCTCTCCGTTGCCTCCCTCTCCGCATCACTACCATCTTCCTCTGCCGGCTCGGGTGCTGAGCCCATGCAGCTGGGAGGTATCCGCATCTCGACTGAGGAGAGGGAACGGAGAATAGCCTACCAACGGGACATTAAAAACGGTAATATCTCAGCTTCCTGCAGTGCCTTAATAGACTCTGGGGCGGAGGGCTGTTTTATGGACGAGACCTGGGCTCGGGAACATGACATTCCTCTCAGACAGTTAAAGGAGCCCACGGCCTTGTTCGCCCTGGATGGTAGTCCTCTCCCCAGGATTCAGCGTGAGACGCTACCTTTAACCCTCACTGTTTCTGGTAATCATAGTGAAACCATTTCTTTTTTAATTTTTCGTTCACCTTTTACACCTGTTGTTTTGGGCCATCCCTGGCTAGTTTGTCATAATCACTAGTAATTCTATCCTCTCCTGGAACGTCTCTTGTCAGTGAAATGTTTAATGTCTGCTATCCCTCCTGTTTCCTCTGTCTCTTCTTCACAGGAGGAGCCTGGTGATTTGTCCCGAACGTAAGGCTCTCGAAGATTATTTGTCTGTAGCTCTTGACGCCGGTACCATAGTCCCCTCCTCCTCTCCCGCCGGAGCGGGGTTTTTTTTTGGCGAGGGCTGAATGACATAACAGTGAAGAATCGTTATCCGCTTCCTCTTATGTCTTCAGCCTTCGAGATGAGGCATTAGTCAATGATGTCCTGAGAGACATGCTGAACATCTTTGTTTTCGTTTACCTTGACGATATCCTGATTTTTTCACCGTCACTCCAGATTCATGTTCAGCACGTTCGACGTGTCCTCCAGCGCCTTTTAGAGAATTGTCTTTTTGTGAAGGCTGAGAAGTGCACTTTTCATGCCTCCTCCGTCACATTTCTCGGTTCTGTTATTTCCGCTGAAGGCATTAAGATGGATCCCGCTAAAGCTGTCATTGATTGGCCCGTCCCTAGACATCGTTTTACATCCGCTCCTATCCTTGTTACACCTGACGTCTCTAGACAGTTCGTTGTCGAGGTTGACGCGTCAGAGGTGGGAGTGGGAGCCATCCTTTCTCAGCGCTCCCTCTCTGACGACAAGGTCCACCCATGCGCGTATTTTTCTCATCGCCTGTCGCCGTCGGAACGTAACTATGATGTGGGTAACCGCGAACTGCTCGCCATCCGGTTAGCCCTAGGCGAATGGCGACAGTGGTTGGAGGGGGCGACCGTTCCTTTTGTCGTTTGGACTGACCATAGGAACCTTGAGTACATCCGTTCTGCCAAACGACTTAATGCGCGTCAGGCGCGTTGGGCGCTGTTTTTCGCTCGTTTCGAGTTCGTGATTTCTAGTAGCCTCCACTGACCCCGAGGGGATTCTCCCTGAGGGGCGTGTTGTCGGGTTGACTGTCTGGGGATTGAGAGGCAGGTAAAGCAAGCACTCACTCAAACTCCGTCGCCGCGCGCTTGTCCTAGGAACCTTCTTTTCGTTCCCGTTCCTACTCGTCTGGCCGTTCTTCAGTGGGCTCACTCTGCCAAGTTAGCCGGCCACCCTGGCGTTCGGGGTATTGCTTCCATTCGCCAGCGTTTCTGGTGGCCCACCCGGGAGCATGACACGCGTCGTTTCGTGGCTGCTTGTTCGGTCTGCGCGCACTGCCGGCCGTCTCAGGCATCGCCTTAGATTTTGTCACCGGACTGCCTTCGTCAGCGGGGAAGACTGTTATTCTTACGGTTGTCGATAGGTTCTCTAAGGCGGCTCATTTCATTCCCCTTGCTAAGCTTCCTTCTGCTAAAGAGACGGCACAAATCATCATCGAGAATGTTTTCAGAATTCATGGCCTTCCGTCAGACGTCGTTTCGGACAGAGGTCCGCAATTCACGTCTCAATTTTGGAGGGAGTTTTGCCGTTTGATTGGGGCTTCCGTCAGCCTATTGGTCGCATCTTACGCAGTCTTTCTTTTCGCAACCCTGCGTCTGGCTTCCTTCGTCTGCGAATCTCCTTTTCAACCAGCCTCCGTTGTTCTCATCTCAGTTCGCCGAGTCCAGCGTCCCCTCCGCTCAGGCTTTTGTCCAACGTTGCGAGCGCACCTGGAAGAGGGTCAGGTCTGCACTTTGCCGTTATAGGGCGCAGACTGTGAGAGCTGCTAATAAGCGTAGAACTAAGTAGGTATTGTCGCGGTCAGAGAGTTTGGCTCTCCAACCTTCCCCTTAGACGGCTGGTTCATTGGTCCATGATAGGTCATTAATCCTGTCGCAGTGCGACTTCTTCTTCCGCGATATCTTCGTCGCGTCCACCCGGTCTTCCATGTCTCCTGTGTTAAGCCCGTTCTTCGCGCCCCCGCTCGCTTCTCCTTGAGGGCGCACCTAGGGTCCGTAAGATCTTGGACATGCGTCCTCGGGGCCGTGGTCATCAGTACCTAGTTGACTGCTGTACGTGCTGGACCGTGCGCTGAATGATTTCCTCCGTTGCCGCCAGGTTTCCTCCTCGAGTGCGCCAGGAGGCGCTCGGTGAGTGGGGGGGTACTGTCATGTACTGTCATGTTGTGTCTTGTCTCTGTCCTTTCCCTTCACCCTCCCGCTATGCCCTCCGACGAACCATCAAACAGGCAAAGGATAAATACACGACTTAGATTGAATCATACTACACTAGCTGCCCAGTAGTGTCTACCAGACGTGTCTACCAGACAAGCTAAATTACTTCTATGCTCGTTTCGAGGCAACACTGAAACATGCATGAGAGCATCAGCTGTTCGGATAACTGTGTGATCACACTCTCCACAGCTGATGTGAGTAAGACCTTTAAACAGGTCAACATTCACAAGTGTACTGCGAGGATGCGCTGACCAACTGGCAAGTGTCTTCACTGACATTTTCAATCTCTCCCTGTCTGAGTCTGTGATACCAACATGTTTTAAGCAGACCACCATTGTCCCTGTGCCCAAGAACACCAAGGTAACCTGCCTAAATGACTTCCAACCCGTAGCACCCACGTCTGTAGCCATGAAGTGCTTTTAAAGGCTGGTCATGGCTCACATCAACACCATTATCCCAGAAACCCTAGACCCACTCCAATTTGCATAACGCCCCAACAGATCCACAGATCTGTTGGATCTCTATTGCACTCCACACTCCACATTCATTGATTACAGCTCAGCGTTCAACACCATAGTGCCCTCAAAGCTCATCAAAAGTTAAGGACCCTGGGACTAAACACCTCCCTCTGCAACTGGATCTTGGACCTCCTGACGGGCCACCCCCAGGTGGTGAGGGTAGGTAACAACACATCCTCCATGCTTATCCTTAACATGGGGGCCCCTCAGGGGTGCGTGCTGAGTCCTCTCCTGTACACCCTGTTCATTCATGACTGCACGGCCAGGCAAGACTCCAACACCATCATTAAGTTTGCCAATGACACAACACAACAGCCTGATCACCAACAACGATGAGATGGCATATAGGGAGGAGGTCAGAGACCTGGCCGTGTGGTGCCAGGACTACAGCCTCTCCCTCAACATGATCAAGATTAAGGAGATGATTGTGGACTACAGGAAAAGGTGGACAGAGCACACCCCCATTCTCTTCAACGGGGCTGTAGTGGAGCAGGTTGAGCCAAGTTGAACCAAGTTCCTTGGTGTCCACATCACCAACAAAGTAACATGGTCCAAGCACAGCAAGACAGTCGTGAAGAGGGCACAAGCAAAACCTATTCCCCCTCAAGAAACTGAAAAGATTTGGCATGGGTTCTCAGATCCTCAAAAGGTTCTACAGCTGCACCATCGACAGCGTCCTGACAGCGTCCTGTGTTGTATGTGATTATGCCTGTTTCCACATATCGACAATACCAGGGGAGGCCAGTAGGCCTGTGGACGTATATAGGGATACGTGTGAGTGTGTACCTGAGTGTGTATCTGTGTGTGTGCGTGTCTGAAACAGTACAGTAAGAGATTGCCAGAGAGCTGTATACATACTGTAAGTACAGTGAGTATACCAGGAATACTTGTCACAATGCAAGCTTTGTTTTAAATGAGAAAGAACCCTCAGCTGTGTGTGGATTTGTATGTGTTTGTATACAGGATCGGCCCCTTTTCTTTCAATTGTCACATAAAATGACATACAGTACTCAAATCTAACTGCCTGTAGCTCAGGACATGAAACAAGGAAATGCAATATTCTTGATACCATTTGAAAGGAAACACTTTGAAGTTTGTGTAAATGTGAAATGAATGTAGGAGAATATAACACATTAGATCTGGTAAAAGAAAATACATAGAAAAAACCAACTGCTTCATCTTTGAAATGCAAAAGGAAGGCCATAATGTATTATTTCAGCCCAGGCGCAATTTAGATTTTGTCCACTAGATGACAGCAGTGTATGTGCAAAGGTTTAGACTGATCCAATGAACCATTGTATTTCTGTTCAAAATGTTCTATCAAGACTGCCCAAATATGCCTAATTGGTTTATTAATAACTTTTCAAGTCCATAACTGTGCACTCTCCTCAAACAATAGCATGGTATTATTTCACTGTCATAGCTACTGTAAATTGGACAGTGCAGTTACATTAACAAGAATTTAAGCTTTCTGCCAATATCAGATATGTCTATGTCCTGGAAAATGTTCCTGTTACAACCTCATGCTAATCACATTAGCCTACGTTAGCTCAACCGTCCCGTGGGGGATCCACCGATCCTGTAGAGGATATGTGTGTGTGTGTCTGTGTTTGTATATGTGTGTGTGTGCATGTGTTTGTACATGTGTGTGTGCATGTGTGTATGTGTGTGCATGTTAACCTCTCTCTGACTCAATTATTTCTCCGCCAAAGGCAATTAGGATTAAAACTTTCCAGCGCACCAGAAGAAAATAGCAATTCATTTGCTGGCAATATGACAATAAAAATGAAATTGGTTTCTTTAAGGCAAGAAGATATAAAAAATGATGTCTTTTCCGCATCCGGATGACATTTTCCGGTAAAAAAAGCTTTTTAGTTTTCTTTTCTAAGCAATAACTCTGGACATGAAGGGCATTGAGATTAAAGGAAAGCTAGGAGTGTGCCAGACAATATACCTGCTATACTGTAGGGCAAGACGTTCTCATAACAAACCTTACAGTGACCCAGACTAATAGAAAACCACATTGTAAAGCAAGTAAAACACCTACGACAACTCTCGAACAACAACCTGCACAGAAACTGAAGGAATAATGACATCACTATGATACCTCTTACTGTAAACAATGGACTGCTCAGTGACTTGTAGAGCCCATCCATCTAACCTGCTGTAAAGCAAACAACCTTTACTGTATCCCTTACATCAATGCTATGATAGATACACACAGATACAATACTTGTTTTTCTTTCTCTTCATACATAGTGGCTGTTTTTCACACCAGTACCCTGGGCTTAGACAGACACACACACATAAATACACACTGACATGTCGAAGTTACTGAAGTGAAACTTTAAAAGACCCACTGTGTTGAAACTCCACACCCTGTCAATCACAACAAATGACAGTGTGCACCGTGCACACACCCATCCAAGTGCACGCACACACTTTTCTCTCTCTCTGGTGTGTGTACGACTTCATGACTAACACTGTGGATATGAAAGAAAGATGGAGGATAACTTTTATCCCTCCATCAATTGCTGACCGTGTCTTCTCGTGTCCTCTTCCTCTCGTCTGCAAATAGCAGCCTGTAATTGGCTAGTCTCCCCGAAGTCTCTCTCCGTGACAAATAAACAAACTCATTCCCTTTCCTGTGTGATTGATTTCTTTGCTCTTGTTTACCATTCATCTCTCTGACTACATACTTCCTCTTAAGCTAATGCATTTTCATCATGGTGATTGAGGAATTACTTTTCCTCTGTTGGCAAGCTCTTAGTGTTGTGTTGTGGGCTTGGCAGCAGATCCTTTGAGAGTTGTGGCATGGTAAATGAAAGAGGATTGATTGACGTACAGGCTAATATGCCATTCCAAAGCTCTCTGTGTTGCATCTTCAACAGCTCATGTTTTCAGATGTCAACTCAATGAGCGGCCATTAAGAGGCCATCTCTGACATAGAGGCCATCTCGGCTGCAACACAGTGTCTGTTTAATGCATCTATTGGTATGCAGAAGAAGAACACAACCAGGAACATTACTGTATGAACAGTGAATATTTGTCTTTCAATTGAGCGTGTTTCTACCACAGGTAAGACAAATAAGAGTACCAGTTCAAGGTTTTTGAGGTACTGGGTTAGCAAGACACCAAAATAGACAAGTACGACACCACATGAGAGCACTAAACAGCATGTGAAAATTCCCCCACGTCTGTAAATGATTGTAGGCCCGAATCCATTTAATTTGCATTGCTTTCTGCGTCCACCAGACCACAGAGCCAGTGTGTAACTGGCGCAGTAGAAGGGCGAGGCAGTGGCAATGTGTGTCTCTCTCTATCTGACTCATATTGTCTCCTCTTGTGCTGGGGTCCATGGGGACCGTCACTATGCTCCCATTCAGACACAGTGCAATTAAGGCCGCTTTTACAGCACACAGCTATTCCACAGACATTAAGGTGGGGGCGCTGAACATATAGTTTCCAAGCTTTAAATCGACCGCACTAAAAAGAGAGAAAAAAAGCCTTCCATCAGACAGTAAAGTTTTTGAAGAATGCAAGCAAGGATATTACCCCATGCCAGTGCATTGATGAGTTACTGATGACAGAGGGAGGAAAAGAGAAAGAGAAAGGGAGGGGGGATGAAGGAATGGGCCATGCAGTCAGGAGAAGAAAGAAGAAGGACAGGGAAATGTAAAGATAAAACCGGATGGGGGGAGAAAAGTGAACAGATGACACCAGACAGAAAGAAAGAAAACAGTGAGAGATGAGTAGAGGTAGAAAACGGGATAGATGTAAGAGACAAACACTATTCGTGGCTATAGGAGTTTGCCTAATAGCAGTGATGAAGCCGGTGAGGATTCCTCCTCAGCCCCATAATCCTCTTATCAGAGGTGATTGCTGCACTGTGAAGCCACTGCTTACAGTGAAACTGGTGATGGCAGAGCCTTAATGGCGGGAGATCTGTCTTCTGAGCTCATTGCAGGATATAATTGAGCTCAGGGAACAAAGCAGGTGCGAGCTAAGTGGGTGACTGAGGCTTTCTGCATGATACCGCCAAATATACGGTTATCTGTAAAGCTACCTGAATGATGGGGGCTTTGACCTGGTTACAGTGTATAGACATATGATTATAGCTCTGCTAAATACCACTAGGAATCCTTCCTGGGGATATGTCCTGAGCTACTGGGAGGATGTGAGTTCCTATGGATCCCTCATCAATCATCAGACTTCCTTTACCTGGGTTCATTCACTGAGGTTTCTGACCACTCAGAAAGGTAGTCTCCAATAGCCTTCATAGCTGAACCAATGCATTATGGTGCAGGTTAAAGCATGGGGAGCAGTATACCAAATACTGTACACGCTTTCCTTCTTGATTCATATAATTTCTCTCAGACACCCTTGAGGATCATTGGGTGGTGCCAAAAGGTGAAAGACTCTGTAGTGTGACCGGGGTCAGGTCTGTGGACAGACCCATGTGTCACGCCCTGACCTTAGAGATCCTTTTTATGTCTCTATTTGGTTTGGTCAGGGTGTGATTTGGAGTGGGTATTCTATGTTTTCTTATTTGTATTTCTATGTTTTGGCCGGGAGGGTTCTCAATCAGGCTCAGCTGTCTATCGTTGTCTCTGATTGAGAACCATACTTAAGTCGCCCTTTTCCCACCTGTCTTTGTGGGAGGATGACCTTTGTTTAAGGCACATAGCCTGTAGCTTCACGGTTGTTTTCTTGTTTGTTGTTTTGTTGGCGTCATTTTTTATAATAAAATAAAATATTGGTCTACTTCCTTCAACAGCCGTGACACCATGTCATGTGACACCATGTCATGTGACATAGCCTCTTTGCTTGATCTGTAAGGAATTACCAGGTCAATCATTAAAGCATTTGACCTCTGATATTAAAGCAAAAGGGGCGTCAGGTAACCTAGTGGTTAGAGCGTTGTATCGAATCCCCGAGCTGTGGTTAGAGCGTTAGAGCGTTGGATCGAATCCCCGAGCTGACAAGTCTGAAAATCTGTTGTTCTGCCCCTGAACAAGGAAGTCAACCCAGTGTTCCCTGGTAGGCTGGCATTGTAAATACGAATTTGTTAAAAACCTCTCTAACCAGCTACTTCCCCCACTCCCAACCCAGACATGGTGCTCATAATTGTACCTCATTATCAATAAAAGCCTACCCTCCCTATTTTATACTATATCCCACATGCACTGATACCATGTATTGCTTTACTGTAAAGGATGTATTCCTATAATGGGAAAGGTGTGGTGTGCAGAGTGTTAACAGTGCGGTGAAAGAACATGCTCCTCTATCACCTCCTGAATGTATGAAGTATGGAGTGTTTCATTTCCCACTAACCTCTGACTGAAGCACAGACAATGAAGAGGCCAGTTACTTACAACACAAACCCGACTGAACGACACACAGACCAATTAGAACCCTAACACTAGCCTCTGAGCCCATATCCCAGAAGGACATTTGGACCTGTTATTTTTGGAAGGGAATCAAAGAACAACAACAAATGGAAACAAAGCAAAAACATGAAAGGGTTCCATTTGTATTCAAAACCTGCTTCTTCTCTTCATTGTACCTTTGATGTTGTATTTTCACTGCAGAATAACAGGGGCTAACTTTGCACACCTGCAAAAAGCTTACTGACTTTATCACACAAGGGTTGACAGCCTCATAGTTCAACAGCTCCTCCCCTCTGCACTAAAGTACAGGCAGCGCATTAATTTGTGTTCAGAGATAAGGAGGTCAGTGTGTGATGCTGATCTGCATGTGTGTTTCCCCCACTGTGAGCATGGTGTCTGTGCGTCCGCTAAGCGCTACAAGAGGTGCCATGGCCCGTTAGGAGATAACGTTCTCAGGAGCCAGAGCCCTGCTGTACAGATGAGGTAGAACAGACAGACCAAGCCAAGTCACCATCAGATTTATACACACACAGTGTCAGTCACCATCACAGCTTTATACACACACAGTTTTAGTTACCATCACAGATTTATACACACACAGTGTCAGTCACCATCACAGCTTTGTACACACACAGTTTCAGTTACCATCACAGATTTATACACACACAGTGTCAGTCACCATCACAGATTTATACACACACAGTTTCAGTTACCATCACAGATTTATACACACACAGTGTCAGTTACCATCACAGATTTATACACACACAATGTCAGTCACCATCACAGATTTATACACACACAGTGTCAGTCACCATCACAGATGTATACACACATAGTGTCAGTCACCATCACAGATTATTACACACACAGTGTCAGTCACCATCACAGATTTATACACACACAGTGTCAGTCACCATCACAGATTATTACACACACAGTGTCAGTCACCATCACAGATTTATACACACACAATGTCAGTCACCATCACAGATTTATACACACACAGTGTCAGTCACCATCACAGATTTATACACACACAGTGTCAGTCACCATCACAGATTTATACAGTTCCAGACCCCATAAATTATAACATGATGTAAATGCAGACTCTTTCTAGGAGCCCATTCTGTATGAGTTCATCCCAAATGTGTGTAAAAATAAATAAACATCATGAAATAAACAACAATCAAATATTCCCATTATGTGCTGAATGAGGAGAAATCCTCTCCATTCTTGTGCTGGACAGCCTCTGAGCAGTTGGAGTGGGGAGTGTGTAATGGAGGCTAAGTGTGTATTGTGAGTGAGACAGACCGCAGGACTGATCCCTAGGAGAGGAACATAACCTCCATTTACTGACTCACAGGAAATGTGCTCTGCCGCAACTAGGTTAATTGCACACAAAAACAGCCTGAATTACTGTGGAATTACTGTGGGCTGTGTACGCGTGTGTATGTGTTTTCCTGTGTGTGTGTGTGTATTTTCCTGCGTGCGTGTACAAGAACAAATTCCACTATAACCATCCAAACTGTTCATTACTGTAGCAGCCATATTAACCTCCTCCTCCATATGCCAAATGGAGACATCCAGTTAGATCACACAGACTCTTAATGTCACTGGTGATGGTTATCCCCTCCCACCAATCTGATTAAATTAGAATGGATTCATTTCATCTTCGGAATGACGGCTGAATACGATGGGAGGGCAGATATCATATGTAATTAGAGGGCTGCTAAGATAGGGCCCAAAATGGATGGCTGCTATATTAAAAGAGGAAAAGAGAAGAAGGTATTTCATTTTCTGAGGCCCCACAAGGGTGCGTTCTCAGCCCCCTCCTGTACTCCCTGTTCACTCCCTGTTCACCCATGACTGTGTGGCCATGCACGCCTCCAACTCAATCATCAAGTTTGCAGACGACACTACAAAGATAGGCTTGATTACCAACAACGACGAGTTGGTGCCAGGAAAATAACCTCACACTCAACGT
Source organism: Oncorhynchus clarkii lewisi (assembly GCF_045791955.1). Lineage (NCBI taxonomy): Eukaryota > Metazoa > Chordata > Actinopteri > Salmoniformes > Salmonidae > Oncorhynchus > Oncorhynchus clarkii. Next base: position 14,836,184 of record NC_092173.1, on the reverse strand, counting down.
CAACAAAACAAAGGAGATGATCTTAGACTTCAGGAAACAGCAGAGAGAGCACCCCCCAACAGCGCCTCTGCAACCTCAGGAGGCTGAAGAAATTTGGCTTGTCACAAACTTTTACAGATGCACAATCGAGAGCATCCTGTCGGGCTGTATCACCGCCTGGTATGGCAACTGCTCCGCCCACAACTGTAAGGCTCTCCAGAGGGTAGTGAGGTCTGCAGAACGCATCACCGGGGGCAAACCACCTGCCCTCCAGGACACCTACACCCCCCGATGTCACAGGAAGGCCAAAATGATCATCAAGGACAACAACCACCCGAGCCACGGCCTGTTCGCCCTGCTATCATCCAGAAGGCGAGGTCAGTACAGGTGCATCAAAGCTGGGACCGAGAGACTGAAAAACAGCTTCTATCTCAAGACCATCAGACTGTTAAACAGCCATCACTAACATTGAGTGGCTGCTGCCAACACACTGACTCAAATCTCTAGCTACTTTAATAATAAAAAATTGGATGTAATAAATGTGTCACTAGTCACTTTAAACAATGCCACTTTATATAATGTTTACATACCCTACATTACTCATCTCATATGTATATACTGTACTTTACACCATCTACTGCATCTTGCCTATGCCGCACGGCCATCGTTCATCCATATATTTGTATGTACATAGTCTTATTCATTCCTTTACACTTGTGTGTAAAGGTAGTGGTTGAGAAATTGTTAAATTACTTGTTAGATATTACTGCATGGTCGGAACTAGAAGCACAAGCATTTCGCTACACTTGCATTAACATCTGCAAACCATGTGTATGTGACCAATAAAATTTGATTTGATTTGATGGGAGGGTCAAAATATGATGGGATCTGGCAGCTAGCTAGCGGTGGGAGGGCAACCGCTATGTGAAACTGCAAATTAGAAATGTCATAATTTACTATTTTTCCCCATATTTACGACACAGCTCCAAGCTGTGGTTGTTGGTAGGCACTTGGAATATGGCGATAGTTTCCATAAATATCTATTTCTCCTTCTGTCCCGCATAACTGTCAACTCTCTGTTTACGTCCACAATGTTATCTTCTTTCTAAGTCCACACATCAACACAATAACTTCTCCATTCCCCTGACTGATTTCGTAGCTTTGTCCATCTCTCCCCTCTCTATCTCTCTGCTTCTCTCAGGCAGTAAAGCATCCTACATGTAACATACAGGTACAGTAACTGCAAAAATAAAGGAAACACCAGCATAAAGTGTCTTCATAGGGTGTTGGGTCACCTCGAGCCGCCAGAACAGCTTCAATGCACCTTGACATAGATTCTAAAAGTGTCTGGAACTCTATTGGAGGAATGCAACATAAATTCCATAATTTGGTGTTTTGTTGATGATGTGTTAGGCGTGGCTCTAGAATCTCTCATAAGTGTTACATTGGGTGACTAAAACGCACACACACACACACACACACACACACACACACACACACACACACACACACACTTTAAAACCCCTATGCTCCTTTGAGATTCCTCTTTCAAAGTTACTGAGATGTCCACTTTTGGAGTCGAAAATAATGGCATTTTTATACATGACCCTAAGCGTGATGGGATGTTAATTACTTAATTAACTCAAGAAAGCAATTGCTTTCAATATACTCATTATTTACTTTAAGTGTTTCCTTTATTATGGAAGTTACCTGTACCTTCCATTAACCTATTATAGCACATACATAATGTGATGTGGAACACACTGCAGGAGGTTGTTAACACAGAGCTTAATCTTCCTCCTGAAGCTGTCACATTAGCAGCTAAACACTGCCATTCCTCTTTATACTGTTACCCTTCCTCCTACCTTTGAAAGCTCCTCAAAGCCACCTTAAAATAACACGTTGGAGCAGTACACACTAACACATATCAAAACACTATCTAACTGGTTAGGTTTTCTAACTGGTTAGGCTTTCTTAGTGGCTTAAAACACATATCATTTCAATTAGGTTTAGATGAAACAGGTTTTAAATGCCGCTGGGACAGAGATATGTTTTATTGATTTGTGGAGAAATTCACGGTGTTATCTTTCATTGTCTGATTAAACATGATCATGATCAAATCACATGTGTTGGAAAGGGACGCTCAGAGGGTGGGCTTCGTCTGAGAGAAGATCTACTCTGATTGTGTAAGGGCATTCTCTCCCTCAGGCTGGGAAGGAGGGGATGATGGGGGAGGAGTTAAAGAGAAGGTAAGGTAGGGGTGATGTGGGATTGGGTGACAGACCTGGCCAATGAGATAGCACAGCTTTATCACTCAGGCCCATGGGGGATTTCAGGACCTGGCGCACGCACGCCCACATGCCCACACACACACACACACACACACACACACACACACACACACACACACACACACACACACACACACACACACACACACACACACACACACACACACACACACACACACACACACACACACACACACACACAGTGATATAGCATGGCAGTTATAACACCTGTCATTGTCTTAGTGACCTGTACAATAGAAGTGTTATCATGAGGACGAAGTCGTAACCTTTATGACATGATAAAAGTAATGGCAAGGGATGGAATGACCCTTCTAACCCAGCGGTGAAAACACAATACCACACATAGTGTGTTCCTTTGAAAAGCCCTGACTCTGCCACGGTGAACTCATTGCCCATCAGACACTCTACCCACACACACTGCTGCACCATTTCACTAGGAGCCATATTGAATTCATCCTCTGCTGCAGCACCATCTGTTTAGTTACACCAGGGCTGTGACAGGTTTCTCATACCATGAGAGAGACACATACCAACACCTCATCATCTCACTATGTGAAGTGGTCCCAGTTTATTCAAACTTTCAGGTTTTTCCTCCAACATGAATTTTTGACTCAAATGTCAAATGTGTGTGACCTGTACAGTGTATGTAGCCCCCCCCCCCCCCCACCCCCCCCAGCGTCATTATGGGGTGACAAATGAATCTGTTAACGGAACAAGCCGGGCGCTGTCTCCCTTATTGAAATATCACTTTGCATGTGGGAATTAGAAAGTGTTAGTGAATAACTCACAGAGACTGGTGCTCGGAGGCCAGACACACAGAGAGGCAGATTAGACCATGCATCTTAGTTAACACCCCCACATACACCACACTATGCACCACAGATGAAATATGTCTGTCCCCGCATGCCTTCCGCTTTTCTCTCTTCAATTCTCTCCATCTCTCTAACTCACTCTTGAGCTTTATGTCTTAGACTAGCTCAGTGGATATGTTAGCGTGAACATTTTGAGGGACAAAAAAATATATATTTTGTAGATGCATGCCAGCAACTACACAACACAACACAACACAAGACTAAACAATACATGAATTGCTGTTTAAAGGCACAGTCAACTTAGTGTATGTAAACTTCTGACCAACTGGAATTGTGATACAGTGAATTATAAGTGAAATAATCTGTCTGTAAACAATTGTTGGAAAAATGAGTTGTGTCATGCACAAAGTAGATGTCCTAACCGACTTGCCAAAACTATAGTTTGTTAACAAGAAATTTGTGGAATGGTTGAAAAACGAGTTTTAATGACTCCAACCTAAGTGTATGTAAACTTCCGACTTCAACTGTATCAATTATCTTCATAGGACAAAGATTGAAAAGGATTTAAAATCAAATCAAATCAAAGTTTGTCACGTGCGCCGAATACAACAGTGAAATGCTTACTTACAGGCTCTAACCAATAGTACAAAAAAGGTGTTAGGTGAACAATAGCTAAGTAAAGAAATAAAACAACAGTAAAAAGACAGGCTATATACAGTAGCGAGGCTATAAAAGTAGCGAGGCTACATACAGACACCGGTTAGTCAGGCTGATTGAGCTAGTATGTACATTTAGATATGGTTAAAGTGACTATGCATATATGATGAACAGAGAGTAGCAGTAGTGTAAAAGAGGGGTTGGCGGGTGGTGGGTGGCGGGACACAATGCAGATAGCCCGGTTAGCCAATGTGCGGGAGCACTGGTTGGTCGGCCCAATTGAGGTAGTATGTACATGAATGTATAGTTAAAGTGACAATGCATATATGATGAACAGAGAGTAGCAGCAGCGTAAAAGAGGGGTTGGGGGGGGCACACAATGCAAATAGTCTGGGTAGCCATTTGCCAGTAGATTGTCGATGTTTCATGATGATGACTGCTTGTCTACCTTGCCAGGTAAGATTTTGAAAGTATGACGTAGATACGTGATTTTACATTATCTGTGGCCAATGACCTTGAGCATTTTTGGATGGGCACTTCTAATGTAAATCTATGGCAGCACTGAAGTGGCTGGGGTGGTGACTTTGAAGAATCTCAAATACAAAATATATTTGTATTTGCTAAACACTTATGGTATACTTCATTTTTTGTTGTTGGTATATACAGTTGAAGTCGGAAGTTTACATACACTTTGGTTGGAGTCATTAAAACTAGTTTTTCAACCACTCCACAAACTATAGTTTTGGCAAGTCGGTGAGGACATCTACTAAGTCATTTCTTCAAAAATTGTTTACAGACAGATTACTTCACTTATAATTCACTGTATCAGAATTCCAGTGGGTCAGACGTTTACATACACTAAGTTGACTGTGCCTTTAATAAACAGCTTGGAAAATTCCAGAAAATGATGTCATGGTTTTAGAAGCTTCTGATGGGCTAATTGACATAATTTGAGTCAATTGGAGGTGCACCTGTGGATGTATTTCAAGGCCTACCTTCAAACTCAGTGCCTCTTTGCTTGACATCATGGAAAAATCAAAAGAAATCAGCCAAGACCTCAGAAAAAAATGGTAGACCTCCACAAGTCTGGTTCATCCTTGGGAACAATTTCCAAATGCCTGAAGGTACCACGTTCATCTGTACAAACAATAGTACGCAAGTATAAACACCATGGGATATCGCAGCCGTCATACTGCTCAGGAAGGATACGCGTTCTGTCTCCTAGAGATTAACGTACTTTTGTGCAAAAAGTGCAAATATATCCCAGAACAACAGCATAGGACCTTGTGAAGATGCTGGAGGAAACAGGTACAAAAGTATCAATATCCACAGTAAAATGAGTCCTATATCGACATAACCTGAAAGGCCGCTCAGCAAGGAAGAAGCCACTGCTACAAACCCGCCATAAAAAGGCCAGACTGCGGTTTGTAACTGCACATGGGGACAAAGATCATACTTTTTGGAGAAATGTTCTCTGGTCTGATGAAACAAAAATAGAACTGTTTGGCCACAATGACCATTGTTATGTTTGAAGGAAAAAGGGGGAGGCTTGCAAGCCGAAGAACCTCATCCCAACTGTGAAGCACAGGGGTGGCAGCATCATGTTGTGGGGGTGCTTTGCTGCAGGAGGGACTGGTGCACTTCACAAAATAGATGGTATGATGAGGAAGCAAAATTATGTGGATATATTGAAGCAACATCTCAAGACATCAGTCAGGAAGGTAAAGCTTGGTCGCAAATGGGTCTTCCAAATAGACAATAACCCCAAACATACTTCCAAAGTTAGTTGTGTCAAAATGGCTTCAGGACAACAAAGTCAAGGTATTGGAGTGGCCATCACCAAGCCCTGACCTCAATCCCATAGAAAATGTGTGGGCAGAACTGAAAGAGCGTGTGTGAGCATGGATGCCTACAAACCTGACTCAGTTACACCAGCTGTCAGGAGGAATGGGCCAAAATTCATTATTCACTTATTGTGGGAAGCTTGTGGAAGGCTATCCAAAATGTTTGACCCAAGTTAAACAATTTGTTTAAATTTTTTTTTTTTAATGTTTTTTTTTAAATTTTACCCCTTTTTCTCCCCAATTTCGTAGTATCCAATTGTTGTAGTAGCTACTATCTTGTCTCATCGCTACAACTCCCGTACGGGCTCGGGAGAGACGAAGGTTGAAAGTCATGCGTCCTCCGATACACAACCAACCAAGCCGCTGCTTCTTTAACACAGCGCACATCCAACCCGGAAGCCAGCCGCACCAATGCGCCGGAGGAAACACCGTGCACCTGGCCACCTTGGCTAGCGTACACTGCGCCCAGCCCGCCACAGGAGTCGCTGGTGCGCGATGAGACAAGGACACCCCTACCGACCAAGCCCTCCCTAACCCGGGCGACGCTAGGCCAATTGTGCGTCGCCCCACGGACCTCCCGGTCGCGGCCGGTTACGACAGAGCCTGGGCGCGAACCCAGGACTCTGATGGCACAGCTGGACAAGTTAAACAATTTAAAGGCAATGCTACCAAATACTAATTGAGTGTATGTAAACTTCTGACCCACTGGGAATGTGATGAAAGAAATAAAAGCTGAAATAAATCATTCTTTCTACTATTATTCTGACATTTCACATTCTTAAAATAAAGTGGTGATCCTAACTGACCTAAGACAGGGAATTTTTACTAAGATTAAATGTCATGAATTGTGAAAAACTGAGTTTAAATGTATTTGGTTAAGGTGTATGTAAACTTCAACTGCATATATATATATATATATATATATATATATATATTGCATTCGTAAAGTATTCAGACCCTTTGACTTTTTCCACATTTTGTTACGTTACAGCCTTATTCTAAAATGCGTAAAATATTTTTTTCCCTCATCAATCTACACACAATACCCCATAATGACAAAGCAAAAACAGGTTTTTAGAAATTTTTGCAAATGTATAAAAAAACAACAACTGAAATACCTTATTTACATAAGTAATCAGACCCCCTCGAAATTGAACTCAGGTGCATCTGTTTATATTGATCATCCTTGAGAAGTTTCTACAACTTGATTGGAGTCCACCTGTGGTAAATACAACTGATTGGACATGCTTTGGAAAGGCACACACCTGTCTAAATAAGGTCCAACAGTTGACAATGTATGTCAAAGCAAAAACCAAGCCATGAGGTTGAAGGAATTGTCCGCAGAGCTCCGAGATAGGATTGTGTCAAGGCAGAGATCTGGGAAAGGGTACCAAATCATTTCTGCAGCATTGAAGGTCCCTAAGAACACAGTGGCTTCCATTATTCTTAAATGGAAGAAGTTTGGAACCACCAACACTGTTCCTAGAGCTGGCTGCCCAGCCAAACATAGCAAACAGGGGATTAGGGCCTTGGTCAGGGAGGTGAACTTGATGATCACTCTGACAGAACTCTAGAATTCCTCTGTGGGGATGGGAGAACCTTCCAGAAGTACAACCATCTCTGCAGCACACCACCAATCAGGCCTTTATCGTAGAGTGGCCAGACGGAAGCCACTCCTCAGTAATAGGCACATGACAGCCCGCTTGGAGTTTTCCTAAAGGACTATCAGACCATGAGAAACAAGATTCTCTGGTCTGATGAAACCAAGATTGAACTCTTTGGCCTGAATGCCAAGCGTCATGTCTGGAGGAAACCTGGCACGGTGGTGGCAGCATCATGTGGTGGTGATGTTTGACAGCGGCAAGGACTGGGAGACTAGTCAGGATCAAGGGAAAGATGAACGGCGCAAAGTAAAGAGAGATCCTTGATGAAAACCTGCTCCAGAACGCTCAGGACTTCAGACTCGGGCAAAGGTTCACCTTCCAACATGACAACGACCCTAAGCACACAGCCAAAACAATGCAGGAGTGGCTTTGGGACAAGTCTCTGAACGTCCGTGAGTGGCCCAGCTAGACCCCAAATCTGAACCCGATCGAACCTCTGGAGAGACCTGAAAATAGCTGTGCAGCAACACTCCCCATCCAACCTGACAGAGCTTGAGAGGATCTGCAGAGAAGAATGGGAGAAATACAGGTGTGCCAAGTGTGTAGCGTCATACCCAAGAAGACTCAAGGCTGTAATTGCTGCCGAAGGGGCTTCAACAAAGTACTAAGTAAAGGGTCTGAATACTTATGTAAATGTGATATTTCTGTTTTTATTTTTTTTATTTGCAAAGATGTAAAAAAAAAAAAAATTTTGCATTGTCATTATGGGGACCTGTGTGTAGATTGATGAGAAAAACAACAACAATTTAATCAATTTCAGAATAAGGCTGTAACTTAATACTTTTCGAATGCACTTTATATATATATATATATGTATATATATATATATATATATATATTATATATATGTTTTATTAGCTAAACATGTCAGGCTCAAAACAGGTGAGGCTCTGCCCTACCTGCCCTGAATGATGGGTCGCCACTGGTCTAGCTCCTTGCTATCACTGTCTCCCAGTATACTGTATACTGTATTACTTCTTTTTTTCTTTCTCTCACATTATGTTCTTCCCTCTTTCACTGTTCAACTTGCTCCGCACCTCTCTATTCCCATCTCTCTCTCTCTCTCTCTCTCTCTCTCTCTCTCTCTCTCTCTCTCTCTCTCTCTCTCTCTCTCTCTCTCTCTCTCTCTCTCTCTCTCTCTCTCTCTCTCTCTCTCTCTCTCTCTCTCTCTCTCTCTCTCTCTCTCTCTCTCTCTCTCTCTCTCTCTCTCTCTCTCTCTCTCTCTCCCTCATGTTTTCAGGGAATAAGCATTTTTGCGTCGCCGGTTGTAAAAGCACATTATTGAATTTGTAAAAAACTCTGGAACATATGCAAATGAGCCAAGTGGTATTCCACTATATTAGATGACGTGATTTATGTAGAGTGATTTGAATACATTTACATTGCCAAGGACAGAGACATTTTCATAGACTCTCCTTTAATGGAAATTACCTCAATGAAATATTTATCTATGCAGATGACCAAAATAGCCGGTGTGCATTGGAGACAATGAATTAATAACGCAAATGTAGGACAGGAAGAAACCTATAGCAATTATGTCTGGCAAGACTGTGATTTCCATAACTATAATCAGTAAAACATACCACACTCTCAGTAGCTATGAACAAAATCCCTCTCAAAACTTCCCATTGCTTCCGAATTACCTGATAAACTTTTTGTCTTTTACTATTCTTATTCCCAGCTGATTTAAGCCAATGATCATAAACTGCAAGGCTTCAAAGTTGGATTTCTGCATTTTCAGCACAGTATCTGAGGGTTTTCTCTTTTCTCTTTCCACAGAGGAACTGAGGAACACACACACATTCTATACAGACATACACACAATTTCCCAGAGTCTCTAGGAAGTGCATTTTCTATCTCCGCTAACAGAGTTCATGACCCTGGAGTTGACTAAAGTGGCAAGACGACACTAACGAGTGAGGGGGAGGTGTATGTTCTGTAGGCAAATTAAAGCTGCAAGAATTCTGTCAACACCCAGACAAGGAAAAAGGATTTCTAGACTTTGCTTTGATCCAGAGCCATATTTATGGTAAAATGGATGGTGTCAATCACACTGGTACAAAGAATAAACCCCTCGAGTTTTACAGGCAAGTGCTCAGAGCAATATGCAAACAGCAAAACAATACTGAGCTGTACTGTGTGCTGTATGGCAGAATCTTTATTGGGAATTGGTTTTGTGTAAATTATGCATTGATTAAAAGTTCAAACTTGAAGTTTTTTGCCCTTCTTTCATATTAGTATTGTGTCCAAACTAAGTATTGTACAAAACACATATATTTTTCCCTCCACACTCGAATGTAAGAATCAGTAATCCTAACCTAGTTCCCCCTCCCTTCTGTCACCCCTGTGTCACCAGGTTCACCCCTGAGTGCCACTGCCTTTCACCCCCCGCTTGGCAAGGCATGCTGGGTAAAATGAATAGAAGTCTGTTTGACATCCTCTGCATTTCGACGAAACGGGAAACACTGTTTTTCATCCTAATTATCAGCTCTCTCCCTCGATCCATATCTCTCCCCCTCTCTCTGAAACCTGCTTCCTCTCTCTCGCGCTCTGAGAGACATTCTCTAACTCTGTGAATCACAACGTATCTCTGAGAGTTCCTGTGATGTCCTTCTGTGCTCTGAGACAGGCTGGCGTACCTTCGCACCGTCTGATGAGGAAACAAAGGTTACTCCAGCGATGATACTCCCGCTCACCCCTCTCCCTCTCCTCACCCCTCACTCCCGTCTGGCATCTCTCTACCCTCTCTCAGCCCTCTCACCCCTCTCCCTCTCCTCACCCCTCACTCCCGTCTGGCATCTCTCTACCCTCTCTCAGCCCTCTCATCCCTCTCCCTCTCCTCACCCCTCACTCCCGTCTGGCATCTCTCTACCCTCTCTCAGCCCTCTCACCCCTCTCCCTCTCCTCACCCCTCACTCCCGTCTGGCATCTCTCTACCCTCTCTCAGCCCTCTCATCCCTCTCCCTCTCCTCACCCCTCACTCCCGTCTGGCATCTCTCTACCCTCTCTCAGCCCTCTCACCCCTCTCCCTCTCCTCACCCCTCACTCCCGTCTGGCATCTCTCTACCCTCTCTCAGCCCTCTCACCCCTCTCCCTCTCCTCACCCCTCACTCCCCTCTGGCATCTCTCTACCCTCTCTCAGCCCTCTCCCTCTCCTCACCCCTCTCCCTCTCCTCACCCCTCACTCCCGTCTGGCATCTCTCTACCCTCTCTCAGCCCTCTCACCCCTCTCCCTCTCCTCACCACTCACTCCCGTCTGGCATCTCTCTACCCTCTCTCAGCCCTCTCATCGCTCTCCCTCTCCTCACCCCTCACTCCCGTCTGGCATCTCTCTACCCTCTCTCAGCCCTCTCATCCCTCTCCTTCTCCTCACCCCTCACTCCCGTCTGGCATCTCTCTACCCTCTCTCAGCCCTCTCATCCCTCTCCCTCTCCTCACCCCTCACTCCCGTCTGGCATCTCTCTACCCTCTCTCAGCCCTCTCATCCCTCTCCCTCTCCTCACCCCTCACTCCCGTCTGGCATCTCTCTACCCTCTCTCAGCCCTCTCATCCCTCTCGCTACTCCTTGACAGCTCTCTACCTGAGTTCCTTTCCTCCTCTCCCCTCTTCTGATCACGCTCTCTAATCAGGATCCCCCTCCCCTCCGGTCTCCCGCCCCAGATTCTCCCAGCTGACAGCCATCGACCTGAGTCTCTCCTCTCCCTCGTGTGTAAACAACCTGTTCTCATATCCCCTCTCACTTCTCCCTAACTCTCAGTGGGCCTCGCTCTGTCTCTGACGGGATGATGCTAGCTGGAAGAAGAGAAGAGAGGAGCTATACACTACTACCAGACAGGCCTGCTCTGCATCTCTGATCCTATCTCTCCCTCTCAAACTAATGCAAAACAGTGGGGGGGGACATAATTTATATTGCAAATGCAGTCACGGGCTGAATAACAAGGGCAGAGTTATAGCTGATGATGGTAATTGCGGCGGGGCCCCATAGATGTTGATGTGATTGTTGTGATGTTAAAGAGCGCAGAGTCAATATCAGTTTACTGGGCCAATGAGGCGTGAAGAAGCTACACACTACACAGTCCTCCTCTCTATATCCCTCCCTCCCTCCATCTCTCTCTATGTTTCTCTTCATCTACTCTCTCTTTCAACAGACTCTTTGAAGCAGCAGCTGAGAATGTACTGCTCTCCTCCAGTCCCGTGTCTCCTGCCTATAGCTTTACTTAGTCAGACAGAACCAACACACGCCAGTCATAAACGAGTACATTCAGCCAATAATATGACAATCTAATACATCACAATTGCGGCAGAAAAGAAACCTATTTACAGAAAACAATTCAATATCTCTCAACATACTAATTTCTAGACGGATGGAAACTTGCGCTCTTCCAAATTTCACAGGTCAATGACGAGACTTGTATAAAGGTTGTGACTGTGTTCTGTAAGAAAAGTTATTTTATTTGCTTTATTAAAGGGAGAGAGAGAAGGAGAGAGAGAATGTTTGTGTTTCATCTACTTTCAAATCATTTCTCCCTCCAAGATGTCATTATGAAGATGGATTCTGTCAGGCCATGCTGTGTTTTAGAGAGAAGAGGAAGACAGGAACAAAGGGGCTAGTCTGCTTCATCTTTTCATTAATCAGAAATCATTTCATTTTCCTCCAGAGACCAGACCACTCTGAGGGAAATGAGAATGAGCTCTTTCTCCTTTTTTTATTTATTTATCTCCCCTCTGTTCGATACGCTGTCTTCATTTTTCCTCCTCGCTTACCGGGACTTCTGGAGTCTATAAATGCCAAAGCAATAAACCGAGAAACGAAATCCCTTTTCGCTCTCTTTCTCGCTCTCCTCCGCTCCCTCTCTTTTTCTCTTCCTTTCCTGCTTGCTCAGTATTCAAATAGAATCAGAGCTTTACGCGAACAAGGCCACAGTGACAGAACACACAAGTCCAATCAGCTTTCCCACGCTACACTCTGTCAGTCAGCTTTCCCAGAGCCAGTTTGGTGTAACTCAAGCTCCCCACGCCTCACCAGCTACTGTTATTAGTCAGGCTAGTCGGATTGGTTGGAGAACAGACAGAATGTTCCGAGTTCAATAAGCTCATTTACTGTGCCTAGCTTTTCAAAAAGACGTAATAAAAGAAAAAGGGATGATGCAGGCAGTGGATATAGAGAGAGAAAGATAAAGAGAAGGATGGTTAGAACACACACATTCTACACCTACACCAGTGGAGGCTGCTGAGGGGAGGACGGCTCATAATAACGGCTGGAATGGAGTAGATGGAATGGTATCAAACACGTCAAAGACTTGGTTTCCATGGTTTCCATGTGTTTGATACCTTTCCATTGACTCCATTCCAGCCATTAGTATGAGCCGTCCTCCCCTCAGCAGCCTCCACTGACCTACACACAGCGGCAACGGAAATCATTCTAAACGCAGTGGAACATGAATGGCCTCTGACATTTAAACGAGAGTGAAGATTCACTTTCCCTCTTCGTCTCTTCCCTCCCTTCCTCTCTTCCCTTTCCTCTTAATGTAGAATCTAAGGAGGATAATGATTATGCTGATATCGGAGGGGTGGATTATGGGGGAAATGAGGCTGCATGCATAGAGCTGCAGGCTGTTCCTCTGCTCTCTACGCACACACACACACAGATGGATGGATGACAGGTGCATTACTTATTCTACGTTGCAGTTTATTAAGGAGATGCACTTTCCCCTTCCCTCGTTCCACTACCGTGAAAATCAACGCTCTTTCTCCTATTAATAAAACACTGTTGCCAGTGAGCCATGATTAAAAGGAGCACAGGATACACTCCTACTCATACGAACGTTTTCACACATTCCTACCTAATAAGTCCAGACTGATCACTAGAAACACACTGCGATTCCGGACGTTTGAAAACGTCCTGAATACTTTGATACATGCCTTCCTCGGCGCAAAAAAAGAACAGGGATTACCTATCACTGGGAGTGAACTCATGATGTTCCGTGTTGGAGCACACTGTGTAGACCAGTGCACTACGGCAGTTTACAACGCTCTGGCAAGCTGTGAGAATACGGATGGTACCTGATGGTAATGGCACATGTTTTAGCCTTCCTCAAACCATAGACTTAAATATAACAACTTGGAATTAATACCTAAACTTTAACCCTTTGAGTTGTTTCTGTTTTAACCATGTTACCACGCAGAATTAACCCTGTAACCACGCAGAATTAACCCTGTAACCATGCAAAATTAACCCTGTATCCATGCAGAATTAACCCTGTAACCATGCAGAATTAACCCTGTAACCACGCAGAATTAACCCTGTAACCATGCAGAATTAATCCTGTAACCACGCAGAATTAATCCTGTAACCACGCAGAATTAACCCTGTAACCACGCAGAATTAACCATGTAATCGCGCAGAATTAATCCTGTAACCACGCAGAATTAACCCTGTAACCACGCAGAATTAACCATGTAACCATGCGGAATTAACCCTGTAACCATGCAGAATTAACCCTGTAACCACGCAGAATTAATCCTGTAACCACGCAGAATTAACCCTGTAACCACGCAGAATTAACCATGTAACCATGCGGAATTAACCCTGTAACCATGCAGAATTAACCCTGTAACCACGCAGAATTAATCCTGTAACCACGCAGAATTAACCCTGTAACCATGCAGAATTAACCCTGTAACCATGCAGAATTAATCCTGTAACCCCGTGGAATTAACCCTGTAACCACACAGAACTAACCCTGTAACCACGTGGAATTAACCCTGTAAACACACAGAATTACCCATGTAACCACGCAGAACTAACCCTGTAACCACGTGGAGTTAATGCATCAAAAATAGACATTCATCCATAATACATTGAATTCTGAAGGGAAACTATGAGATCTTGTGAATAAGTCATACAATGAGTATAGTGGCTAAAGGTCTCTGATGGACCGTATTCACCATCATATCCTGTCCATCGTCTCCAGACTTCCTGTCTGCTGAGTCCAGTGAGTGGATCTCAGACAGACAGACTGACTGACTGAGTTTTTATGATGATGGTTTTATTATAGTGTTCCTAACATCGAGAGCTTTTCCTATATAGGACTGGTGATCATTTCAGCAGTATGGGTATCAGTGATCAGCAAAACATACTTCACCAGAGAGCAGTCCTCATCTTGGAGACAACCATCTCCTTACCCAACATATAGCCACACAAACTTCCTGAGTGGCGCAGTGGTCCAAGGCAGTGTATCTCTGTGCTAGAGGCGTCACTACAGACCCTGGTTTGATCCTGGGCTGTATCACAACTGGCTGTGATCGGGAGTTCCATAGGGTGACGCACATTTGGCCCAGCGTTGTTCAGATTAGGAGATAGTTTGGCTAGGGTAGGCCGTCATTGTAAATAAGAATTTGTTCTTAACTGACTAAAACAAACACTATCATGCATCACTCTGGGAACATTGCTGGAATGCAACACTCCTCAGTTGTGGTGTGTGGCTAATTTCGACTTGACGACCTCAGTCAAGCCCAGATCAATAAATCCCAGCGCCAGGTCTATTCAGAACTGTATCAATCTGCTGATCTTTATATACACTGGTCCTCAGTCCTCAGAAATGAATGATCAATTAGTGCTTGTTGCTGGGTAAAGTGTGTGTGTGGGGTAAAAGAGAGAGATGGGGTAGGGGGAGTGGGGGTGAAGGAGAGAAATACATGGAAAAAACCAGCACCTTATTCAAAAGTCTGATGCAATCCTGAAACATCTAAATATTTTATCCAACTGTCATGAAATGAAAAGGCTCAAAGAGAGAAGGAGATAGAGAGGTTGGGGTGGGGCAGAGGTGGAGAGAGAGAGAGAGAGGTGGGGGTGGGGGTGGGGCAGAGGTGGAGAGAGAGAGAGAGAGAGGTGGGGGTGGGGGTGGGGATGGGGCAGAGGTGGAGAGAGAGAGAGAGAGAGAGAGAGAGGTGGGGGTGGGGGTGGGGCAGAGGTGGAGAGAGAGAGAGAGAGAGAGAGAGAGAGAGAGAGAGAGAGAGAGAGAGAGAGAGAGGTGGGGGTGGGGGTGGGGCAGAGGTGGAGAGAGCGAGAGAGAGAGAGAGAGGTGGGGGGGGTGGGGCAGAGGTGGAGAGAGAGAGAGAGAGAGAGAGAGAGAGAGAGAGAGAGAGAGAGAGAGAGAGAGAGAGAGAGAGAGCAGTGGAATGGTGGGCATATAGAAGCGGAGGGAGATGAAAAAGAGGAAAATAAAGGAGTGTTCTTTTAACTCCTTTAATTAGAAAACGGATGATAAGAGTTAATTATCTTGCCTGTTAAATGGAGAGGCCTCTAACCTGGCCTTATCAGAGACAGAGAGAGAGAGAGGGCCTTCCTTCACTAGATTACTACATAGATCCATCTTAACTGACAATATTGGTGTTGTGGAAACCTTGAATTGACCAATTATGTTAAACCTATCCAGATATCAGTGAAAAGGAAGCGAAGAAGGAAGGATGACGGATACATGTTCAAAGTAATCCAACAGGACAATATCCTGCATGGTAACCACCGCAGCAGAACAGTGACCCCTAGTGGTCTAAGAAAGGCAGTACATTGAGATACGACATCACGCATTCATACCAGAGTATGTAGCACACAATCTGCCACTAATGTGACACATCACACATAACATACTGTGTTACACACCTCAGAGTGTCAGACCTATCCAAAGAGTAACAATGTGTGTGTCATAGCTGTCTGCGGCAGGTGATTAGCAGAGACAGACCTGTCTGTCCCTCTCCCATTACACTGGGGTCATACGAACACACGTCCTTCACACAGCCAGAGACAGACCTGTCTGTCCCTCTCCCATTACACTGGGGTCATACGAACACACGTCCTTCACACAGCCAGAGACAGACCTGTCTGTCCCTCTCCCATTACACTGGGGTCATACGAACACACGTCCTTCACACAGCCAGAGACAGACCTGTCTGTCCCTCTCCCATTACACGGGGGTCATACGAACACACGTCCTTCACACAGCCAGAGACAGACCTGTCTGTCCCTCTCCCATTACACTGGGGTCATACGAACACACGTTCTTCACACAGCCAGAAACAGACCTGTCTGTCCCTCTCCCATTACACTGGGGTCATACGAACACACATTCTTCACACAGCCAGAGACAGACCTCTCTGTCCCTCTCCCATTACACTGGGGTCATACGAACACACGTCCTTCAAACAGCCAGAGACAGACCTGTCTGTCCCTCTCCCATTACACTGGGGTCATACGAACACACGTCCTTCACACAGCCAGAGACAGACCTGTCTGTCCCTCTCCCATTACACTGGGGTCATACGAACACACGTCCTTCAAACAGCCAGAGACAGACCTGTCTGTCCCTCTCCCATTACACTGGGGTCATACGAACACAGCCAGAGACAGAAAGTCACACAGACAGACCAGAAACCACAGTGCTTTCATGTATAGAGCAGTAATCAAATGTATACATATTAATTCAGTCATTCTGCTACTATGACTCAAATGGAATTGCAATGGAATAGAAATGGTTGTCTGTTCTATAAATTATATTTCTGGTGTTAGATTGTTCCTTAAAAAAATGTGTAATACCTTTTTTAAACTTGGAAGTCAATCAATCCGCCATCATCAACACAATGGAAAAATCAAATGATTTATGATTGAAATATTGAAATAGAATGGGTGACGGAGAAAAACTCATGGTTACAATTTAAGGCCATGTGGCAAACCATAACGCAGGCACATAGGATGTAAGCATGCAGGTCTGGGCAGATGAGATCTGGTCGTTGTTTGTGTGCATCTGGAAGTTGTTGGTCATATATGTGTCTGTTAGTATTTGGTGTAAAAAAAAAAAGGATTGTTCCTGAGTGCTGAGAGGTGAAAAGAACAATAATTATTCTGTCAATCAAGGATTGGCAGGCGTGTCACAATTAGTAGTGGGGGGGGGGGCGGAGAATAATTTACATAACCGTATGCTGAATTAGCATAATTGCCATACATACCCATTGATGTATTAGGTGGTATTCTACATAGGGGGTGGGGCTTTGGGGCTTTGTATCATTAATGGGAACAGCAGCGCAGAGCTAAAAATACAAATTTTCCTCAAATCTACATATTTCAAAGTCAATCATAAATTCAAACATTTGAAGACAACATTTGAAATATAATGCCTGACCTCATCCTAGTCCTCCATGTTATTACATGGATAGGCTAAAGCTGTAGAGGATGATCAACTACTATGTAAAGACACAAAGGTCAACTATGATGATCATTTAGTGTCATGGTTCCACCTGTCACCAGAGGGCGGCAGAGACCGTCCTAGAGACCTTAACAACACCCAGGTGTGTCCTATTTACTCATTATGATTTCCCAGTGTTGGTAGTTTTTCCCAGTGTTGCTGTTGATCCTTTGGACACTGCTTCTCAGTGAAGTATTATGTTTATCCTTAATTAACCGCTGATTCCTCGTCTGGTCTCGTCTCTGCACCTGGGTCCAACCTCGCCATGTCACATTTAGAGTCAATTTGAGACTGCTTAACAGAGTGGGACCTGAGGGGCTGTGTAAAATGGAGGGACCCAGCCGTCTCCATAGAACAACACAGGGAACCCACATCTGTCCATCAATGATGTCATAAAGTGAGCTGTTTTCTACTGTGTTTTTGCCTGGCTGTGTCTATTCCAAAAAGCTACGTTGCAGCCAAGGCGAAACAATGAGTTGACTAAAGGAACCAAGGCTAGCTGTAATGGCTGGAGCTCTGTTATCCATAATGTGCAGTTCATCACTTGACCTTCACGTGAATCCATGGAAGGACGATAAATGGAATATGCTGGATAATGTCACAATGGGTTGCTAATTCCGCTGAATTAAAGTGGGAAGAACACTGTTTAGCCAGAGCTTAAACATCTCTATGGCTCTGTTTACTGTGAACAGTGAAAAAGTGGCTGATATTGTAGAGTTGAGGCTCTTTGCTGGTACAAGATCTTAATTCATTTCTATGGTAACCAGTATGTTATGTGAGGCTGCAGCTCTGTGTGTTTCTCTTCTGCTCTTCTCCATGCATAACACTACCTGCTAAATATAGAGCTAAATGATAACACTGCTGGTTCCACTCACCTGCTGTGTGCTGCACACACACACACGGATATGCGCACACACACACACACATGCATGAACGTGCACACACACAGCTGCAGTCTGGCAGTGACCTGGTTAGGACAGGTGTGTGAGAGAGTCACACAGAGATAATCCAGCAGGAGACAGAAGAGAACTGAGACGAGGAGGAAAACACTTCTGTGGGCTGTCCTGCTGGAAGAAGAGGAAATGATGAGTGTGAGGGAGGGGAATAGGGGAGGGAGAGGATTTAAGGATGAGATTTGAAAGGAAGTAGAGGTGGGGATTTGGAAAGAGAGGGTGAGGAGAGAGCAGATGGAGGGAGTGATAGACAGGGAGGAGAGGGAGAACCATTGCAGCTGGTAGTAAGGGGGCCAGTGATGCTCTGTTGTAGCCCAGTCCCACTGCACTTCAGCAGGGCAGATGGACTGGCATGTCCCCTGTGCCCTTCAGCACCAGGCTCCAGCCCACACACCACTCACAACCTTCTATTCACTACTCTAATTGCACCAACTCAAACTTGTTGCAGGTTCTTAATAAAGATCTCCATAATACATAATTTATGATCTGATTTTAGAAATACTCTAGTGTTTTGTCCGTCAGAGGACCTCTATAGCATTAGGAGCGACTGTGGTGCAACACCTCTCTCTAGTGGTCAGTCTCTGTAACTGCACCTCTTCACAGAGCAGCACCCAGGCAGTGGACAGCGACAGACAGAGCGCTGATAGTCTTTGGCAGAAAAACAGGGAACTGTCACATTTTTCATGAATTGAGATTATATTTCAGAATAGATTACTGTCTATTATATTCAGTGATAATGTTTCTATTACAGAACTTTTCAAGTCACTGTGAGTTAACTAGCAATTCAGCCAAACCCCCAACACAGCTGGCTACCACTAATCTCCCATTCCAATAAACAGTGTGTGTGTGTGTGTGTGTGTGTGTGTGTGCGTGCGTGCGTGCGTGCGCTGTGTTTTGATGCAGTAAAAACAATACAAATAGAAGGCTGCTGATTCATATTGGGGCATAAAAGCCAGAGTTTTGTTATGTTCTCTTTTAATGAAAACTATCATTTCTACCTCTGGGCTTGGAAAGGAAATGGGCAACACTGCAGGAGTTATGTGGTCATTATGTGCGGAATACAGTAGGAGAACGTCTAATGTGGTATTTCACAGTGTCACTATGGTGACTTTGCAGTATATCTGAATGAATTCTAACACACATAACTATACAACCGTAACCTTAAGTACATCACAGACCTGTCACTTTCTACAGACTCAAGGAGATGGAAAATTCCAGTGTACTACTACATACACATAGAGTGCCCCCCCACCATCATGTGCGGTGGTCCCACATTGACAGACACATGCAGCCTTTTGTCAGAGACTGATATCCCTGGCACAGAGGTTACAAATTCAATCAGTGTGGATGGAAATGGCCTCCCAGTCACTGTGTCCCATGAAAATATTACTTCTTCCACTGTGTGTGTGTGTGTGTGTGTGTGTGTGTGTGTGTGTGTGTGTGTGTGTGTGTGTGTGTGTGTGTGTGTGTGTGTGTGTGTGTGTGTGTGTGTGTGTGTGTAAAAAACGGACCTGGACGTGGAACATATGAATGGGTCGACAGAAACGGACCAATTAGAAATTTCAACAGGGGAGCATTGTCACTTTCACCAATGCATCACCATAAAGGAGAGACGTTAAAGGAGAGACGTTAAAGGAGAGACGTTAAAGGAGAGACGTTAAAGGAGAGACGTTAAAGGAGAGACGTTAAAGGAGAGATGTTAAAGGAGAGACGTTAAAGGAGAGACGTTAAAGGAGGGCGAGAGGGAGGAGAGATGTTAAAGGAGAGACGTTAAAGGAGAGATGTTAAAGGAGAGATGTTAAAGGAGAGACGTTAAAGGAGAGACGTTAAAGGAGAGATGTTAAAGGAGAGACGTTAAAGGAGAGACGTTAAAGGAGAGACGTTAAAGGAGAGACGTTAAAGGAGAGACGTTAAAGGAGAGATGTTAAGAGACGTTAAGGAGAGATGTTAAAGGAGAGACGTTAAAGGAGAGACGTTAAAGGAGAGATGTTAAAGGAGAGACGTTAAAGGAGAGACGTTAAAGGAGAGATGTTAAAGGAGAGACGTTAAAGGAGGGCGAGAGGGAGGAGAGATGTTAAAGGAGGGACGTTAAAGGAGAGACGCTAAAGGAGAGACGTTAAAGGAGGGATGTTAAAGGAGAGATGTTAAAGGAGAGACGTTAAAGGAGAGATGTTAAAGGAGAGACGTTAAAGGAGAGATGTTAAAGGAGCGATGTTAAAGGAAGGCGAGAGGGAGGAGAGATGTTAAAGGAGAGATGTTAAAGGAGAGATGTTAAAGGAGAGACGTTAAAGGAGAGATGTTAAAGGAGAGACGTTAAAGGAGAGATGTTAAAGGAGAGACGTTAAAGGAAGGCGAGAGGGAGGAGAGATGTTAAAGGAGAGACGTTAAAGGAGAGACGTTAAATGAGAGATGTTAAAGGAAGGTGAGAGGGAGGAGAGATGTTAAAGGAGAGATGTTAAAGGAGAGACGTTAAAGGAGAGATGTTAAAGGAGAGACGTTAAAGGAGAGACGTTAAAGGAGAGATGTTAAAGGAGGGATGTTAAAGGAGGGATGTTAAAGGAGAGATGTTAAATGAGAGATGTTAAAGGAGAGATGTTAAAGGAAGGCGAGAGGGAGGAGAGATGTTAAAGGAGAGATGTTAAAGGAGAGACGTTAAAGGAGAGATGTTAAAGGAGAGATGTTAAAGGTAGGCGAGAGGGAGGAGAGATGTTAAAGGAGAGACGTTAAAGGAGAGACGTTAAAGGAGGGATGTTAAAGGAGAGATGTTAAAGGAGAGCTGTTAAAGGAGAGACGTTAAAGGAGAGACATTAAAGGAGGGACGTTAAAGGAGGGCGAGAGGGAGGAGAGACGTTAAATGAGAGATGTTAAAGGAGAGATGTTAAAGGAGAGATGTTAAAGGAGAGACGTTAAAGGAGAGACGTTAAAGGAGAGACGTTAAAGTAAAGCGAGAGGGAGGAGAGACGTTAAAGGAGAGACGTTAAAGTAAGGTGAGAGAGAGGAGAGATGTTAAAGGAGAGACGTTAAAGGAGAGACGTTAAA
This sequence comes from Oncorhynchus clarkii lewisi, assembly GCF_045791955.1. NCBI lineage: Eukaryota > Metazoa > Chordata > Actinopteri > Salmoniformes > Salmonidae > Oncorhynchus > Oncorhynchus clarkii. The sequence continues at coordinate 14,814,686 of NC_092173.1, read as the reverse complement.
GGAGAGACGTTAAAGGAGAGATGTTAAAGGAGAGATGTTAAAGGAAGGCGAGAGGGAGGAGAGACGTTAAAGGAGAGACGTTAAAAGAGAGATGTTAAAGGAAGGCGAGAGGGAGGAGAGACGTTAAAGGAGAGACGTTAAAGGAGAGACGTTAAAGGAGAGATGTTAAAGGAGAGACGTTAAAGGAGAGACGTTAAAGGAGAGATGTTAAAGGAGAGACGTTAAAGGAGAGACGTTAAAGGAGGGCGAGAGGGAGGAGAGATGTTAAAGGAGAGACGTTAAAGGAGAGACGTTAAAGGAGAGATGTTAAAGGAGAGACGTTAAAGGAGAGACGTTAAAGGAGAGATGTTAAAGAGAGACGTTAAAGGAGAGACGTTAAAGGAGAGACGTTAAAGGAGAGACGTTAAAGGAGGGCGAGAGGGAGGAGAGATGTTAAAGGAGGGACGTTAAAGGAGAGACGTTAAAGGAGAGACGTTAAAGGAGGGATGTTAAAGGAGAGATGTTAAAGGAGAGACGTTAAAGGAGAGATGTTAAAGGAGAGACGTTAAAGGAGAGACGTTAAAGGAGAGACGTTAAAGGAGCGATGTTAAAGGAGCGATGTTAAAGGAAGGCGAGAGGGAGGAGAGACGTTAAAGGAGAGATGTTAAAGGAGAGATGTTAAAGGAGAGACGTTAAAGGAGAGATGTTAAAGGAGAGACGTTAAAGGAGAGATGTTAAAGGAGAGACGTTAAAGGAAGGCGAGAGGGAGGAGAGATGTTAAAGGAGAGACGTTAAAGGAGAGACGTTAAATGAGAGATGTTAAAGGAAGGCGAGAGGGAGGAGAGATGTTAAAGGAGAGATGTTAAAGGAGAGACGTTAAAGGAGAAATGTTAAAGGAGAGACGTTAAAGGAGAGACGTTAAAGGAGAGACGTTAAAGAGGGATGTTAAAGGAGAGATGTTAAAGGAGAGATGTTAAAGGAGAGATGTTAAAGGAGAGATGTTAAAGGAAGGCGAGAGGGAGGAGAGATGTTAAAGGAGAGATGTTAAAGGAGAGACGTTAAAGGAGAGATGTTAAAGGAGAGATGTTAAAGGTAGGCGAGTAGGAGAGATGTTAAAGGAGAGATGTTAAAGGAGAGACGTTAAAGGAGAGACGTTAAAGGAGGGATGTTAAAGGAGAGATGTTAAAGGAGAGATGTTAAAGGAGAGACGTTAAAGGAGAGACATTAAAGGAGGGATGTTAAAGGAGAGATGTTAGAAGGAGAGACGTTAAATGAGAGATGTTAAAGGAGAGATGTTAAAGGAGATATGTTAAAGGAGAGACGTTAAAGGAGAGACGTTAAAGGAGAGACGTTAAAGTAAGGTGAGAGGGAGGAGAGATGTTAAAGGAGAGACGTTAAAGGAGAGACGTTAAAGGAGGGATGTTAAAGGAGAGACGTTAAAGGAGAGACATTAAAGGAGAGACGTTAAAGGAGAGATGTTAAAGGAGAGATGTTAAAGGAAGGTGAGAGGGAGGAGAGACGTTAAAGGAGAGACGTTAAAAGAGAGATGTTAAAGGAAGGCGAGAGGGAGGAGAGACGTTAAAGGAGGGACGTTAAAGGAGAGACGTTAAAGGAGAGATGTTAAAGGAGAGATGTTAAAGGAGAGATGTTAAAGGAGAGACGTTAAAGGAGAGATGTTAAAGTAAGGCGAGAGGGAGGAGAGACGTTAAAGTAAGGCGAGAGGGAGGAGAGACGTTAAAGGAGAGACGTTAAAGGAGAGACGTTAAAGTAAGGCGAGAGGGAGGAGAGACGTTAAAGGAGAGACGTTAAAGTAAGGCGAGAGGGAGGAGAGACGTTAAAGGAGAGACATTAAAGGAGAGACGTTAAAGGAGAGACGTTAAAGGAGAGACGTTAAAGTAAGGCGAGAGGGAGGAGAGACGTTAAAGGAGAGACGTTAAAGTAGAGACGTTAAAGGGGGGACGTTAAAGGAGAGACGTTAAAGGAGAGATGTTAAAGGAGAGATGTTAAAGTAAGGCGAGAGGGAGGAGAGACGTTAAAGGAGGGACGTTAAAGGAGAGACGTTAAAGTAAGGCGAGAGGGAGGAGAGACGTTAAAGGAGAGATGTTAAAGGAGGGACGTTAAAGGAGAGATGTTAAAGGAGAGATGTTAAAGTAAGGCGAGAGGGAGGAGAGAGGTTAAAGGAGGGACGTTAAAGGAGAGACGTTAAAGTAAGGCGAGAGGGAGGAGAGAGGTTAAAGGAGGGACGTTAAAGGAGAGACGTTAAAGTAAGGCGAGAGGGAGGAAGAGACGTTAAAGGAGAGATGTTAAAGGAGGGCGAGAGGGAGGAGAAATGTTAAAGGAGAGATGTTAAAGGAGGGCGAGAGGGAGGAGAGACGTTAAAGGAGGGCGAGAGGGAGGAAAGACATTAAAGGAGAGATGTTAAAAGAGAGACGTTAAGGAGAGATGTTAAAGGAGGGCGCTAAAACGACACTAAAACGACATTGGAGGTAGCTTACCGTAGAGACATCAACATTCAGTTCTCTGACAGCAGCTCTGCTGGACATTTCTGCAGTCAGCATGCCAACTGCACGCAGTGGCATTGTGCTGTGTGACTAAACTGCACATTTAGAGTGGCCTTTTATTGTCCCATGCACAAGGTGCACCTGTGTAATGATCATGCTGTTTAATCAGCTTCTTGATATGCCACACCTGTCAGGTGGATGGGTTATCTTGGCAAAGGAGAAATGCTCACTAACAGGGATGTAAACTAACTGCACATTTTTGTGCGAGTAGAACATTTCTTGGATCTTCTATTTCAGCTCATGAAACATGGGACCAACACTTTACATGTTTATATGCGTTTATATAGTTTACCCCGGGATCATAAAGGGCCCCCATCTCTCTTTTATTTCACCCCCCTCTCTCTCTGATGATCATCAGACAGTTTCAGCATCTCTGAGTCACTGAGCTCAGCAGTTCTGTTAGGTCCCACAGGATGTTCAACACAAAGTATGTTTATCTGTGTCTGTGTGAGTAAGGGGGAAGACAGAACAGACAGGTGTGGCAGGTGTGCGTGTGTGTGTGTGTGTGTGTGTGTGTGTGTGTGTGTGTGTGTGTGTGTGTGTGTGTGTGTGTGTGTGTGTGTGTGTGTGTGTGTGTGTGTGTGTGTGTGTGTGTGTGTGTGAAACACTAATACATTGTATTGATGTCTCTCCCCAACCCTCTCACTCTTAACGCCAGTCATCTGCTGACATCATCATCTGAACCACAGAAGCTACAGTGAGAAGGAGTGAGAGGGATGATAGAGAGGAGGATAGAGAGGGGGGATAGAGAGGAGGACAGAGAGGGGGGATAGAGAAAGGGGATAGAGAGGAGGACAGAGAGGGGGGATTGAGAGGAGGACAGAGAGGAGGACAGAGAGGGGGGATAGAGAGGAGGACAGAGAGGGGGGAGTGAGAGGGGGGATAGAGAGGAGGACAGAGAGGGGGAGTGGAGGGGGGGAATAGAGAGGAGGACAGAGAGGGGGGGTGAGAGGGAGGATAGAGAGGAGGACAGAGAGGGGGAGTGAGAGGGGGGATAGAGAGGAGGACAGAGAGGGGGAGTGAGAGGGGGGATAGAGAGGAGGACAGAGAGGGGGAGTGAGAGGGGGGATAGAGAGGAGGACAGAGAGGGGGAGTGAGAGGGGGGGATAGAGAGGAGACTAACTGGAAATCACCACTGTGGGTGTAACAGGCCACTGTTGATACCATCCATTTAACCTTCATTTATCAAGGTGAGTCCTTGAGAACAATCCTATTTCTCTCTGCAGCATTGAGCCCACAGCTTGACCTCAGGCTTAACCT
>NC_092173.1:14803386-14805886 GCF_045791955.1 Oncorhynchus clarkii lewisi | reverse complement strand
ACAGTACGTTCCTCTGTTCCGTACCATCACAGATTATCTACAACACCGTACAGTACGTTCCTCTGTTCCGTACCATCACAGATTATCTACAACACCGTACAGTACGTTCCTCTGTTCCGTACCATCACAGATTATCTACAACACCGTACAGTACGTTCCTCTGTTCCGTACCATCACAGATTATCTACAACACCGTACAGTACGTTCCTCTGTTCCGTACCATCACAGATTATCTACAACACCGTACAGTACGTTTCTCTGTTCCGTACCATCACAGATTATCTACAACACCATACAGTACGTTCCTCTGTTCCGTACCATCACAGATTATCTACAACACCGTACAGTACGTTCCTCTGTTCCGTACCATCACAGATTATCTACGACACCGTACAGTACGTTCCTCTGGTCCGTACCATCACAGATTATCTACAACACCGTACAGTACGTTCCTCTGCTCCGTACCATCACAGATTATCTACAACACCGTACAGTACGTTTCTCTGCTCCGTACCATCACAGATTATCTACAACACCGTACAGTACGTTCCTCTGTTCCGTACCATCACAGATTATCTACGACACCGTACAGTACGTTCCTCTGGTCCGTACCATCACAGATTATCTACAACACCGTACAGTACGTTCCTCTGCACCGTACCATCACAGATTATCTACAACACCGTACAGTACGTTCCTCTGTTCCGTACCATCACAGATTATCTACAACACCGTACGGTACGTTCCTCTGCTCCGTACCATCACAGATTATCTACAACACCGTACGGTACGTTCCTCTGTTCCGTACCATCACAGATTATCTACGACACCGTACAGTACGTTTCTCTGCTCCGTACCATCACAGATTATCTACAACACCGTACAGTACGTTCCTCTGCACCGTACCATCACAGATTATCTACAACACCGTACAGTATGTTCCTCTGTTCCGTACCATCACAGATTATCTATAACACCGTACAGTACGTTCCTCTGTTCCGTACCATCACAGATTATCTACGACACCGTACAGTATGTTCCTCTGTTCCGTACCATCACAGATTATCTATAACACCGTACAGTATGTTCCTCTGTTCCGTACCATCACAGATTATCTATAACACCGTACAGTATGTTCCTCTGTTCCGTACCATCACAGATTATCTACAACACCGTACAGTACGTTCCTCTGTTCCGTACCATCACAGATTATCTACGACACCGTACAGTACGTTCCTCTGCACCGTACCATCACAGATTATCTACAACACCGTACAGTACGTTCCTCTGTTCCGTACCATCACAGATTATCTACAACACCGTACAGTACGTTTCTCTGCTCCGTACCATCACAGATTATCTACAACACCGTACAGTACGTTCCTCTGTTCCGTACCATCACAGATTATCTACAACACCGTACAGTACGTTTCTCTGTTCCGTACCATCACAGATTATCTACAACACCGTACAGTACGTTTCTCTGCTCCGTACCATCACAGATTATCTACAACACCGTACAGTACGTTCCTCTGCACCGTACCATCACAGATTATCTACAACACCGTACAGTATGTTCCTCTGTTCCGTACCATCACAGATTATCTATAACACCGTACAGTATGTTCCTCTGTTTCGTACCATCACAGATTATCTACGACACCGTACAGTACGTTCCTCTGTTCCGTACCATCACAGATTATCTACAACACCGTACAGTACGTTTCTCTGTTCCGTACCATCACAGATTATCTACAACACCGTACAGTACGTTCCTCTGTTCCGTACCATCACAGATTATCTACAACACCGTACAGTACGTTCCTCTGTTCCGTACCATCACAGATTATCTACGACACCGTACAGTACGTTCCTCTGTTCCGTACCATCACAGATTATCTACGACACCGTACAGTACGTTCCTCTGTTCCGTACCATCACAGATTATCTACAACACCGTACAGTACGTTCCTCTGTTCCGTACCATCACAGATTATCTACAACACCGTATAGTACGTTCCTCTGTTCCGTACCATCACAGATTATCTACAACACCGTACAGTACGTTCCTCTGTTCCGTACCATCACAGATTATCTACAACACCGTACAGTACGTTCCTCTGTTCCGTACCATCACAGATTATCTACAACACCGTACAGTACGTTTCTCTGTTCCGTACCATCACAGATTATCTACAACACCGTATAGTATGTTCCTCTGTTCCGTACCATCACAGATTATCTACAACACCGTACAGTACGTTCCTCTGTTCCGTACCATCACAGATTATCTACAACACCGTACAGTACGTTCCTCTGTTCCGTACCATCACAGGGGATAAAGATTACTGAGGAAAACAGTATCTACTCTTTGTCATACAGCATCTGTCTCATTTTAGCTTTGAAACAGATCAACAAACAAAAACCCTAGACAAACACACACACACACACACGCGCACACAGTTGAAGTTGTTGTATGCTGGGAAAAACAAGAGGGCTA
>NC_092173.1:14745886-14798386 GCF_045791955.1 Oncorhynchus clarkii lewisi | reverse complement strand
TTCTACTATATCTATTCTATATATATACAGTATATATATATACATAATATATATATAATATATATATATATATTATAGTCTGTGGCACAGCATGCAGTGTGCCATCATATTAGCTATAAAACCTCCATTAACCTGTCAAAACAAACACCCTCTTTAAGAAGCCCTTATACATCTACAGCCGTATGGTGTGTGTGTGTGTGTGTGTGTGTGTGTGTGTGTGTGTGTGTGTGTGTGTGTGTAATGCAAACCCGTTATACAGCCGTCTTCAATAAAACCTGTGGTGTTTGTGTCTGCAGCATAACAGTGTTAAAGATTCTACAGCTATGAGACGAGAGCCTAACTATGAATATATACAGCCATTTAGTATCTTTCTTCAACATTACAGCCACCTGGAGACGAGAGTTGCTTTGTTAGCTAGTTAATAAGGCCATACTGTCATTACTATGGAGTGTAGTTAAATAGGATGGTGACAGGTTTATGTCATAGTGGAGTGTGGAGATCATTAGGAGTGGATGTGTGTAACTTAGACCTGTGGTTCAGTAAACCATCACACACACACAGAGTGAGGTAGGGCTGTTGGTCTGGTGTGTCCCTGGTGTAGGCGTAATGAAGTAGAAAGCCATTCGAGGAGAAAACTCTCCAGCCCTGATAAACGACAGAGACGGCCAGGGAAAATGGGAATCAGTGATGTATACTTAGAGACCGACCAAGGAAGGAGAGAGAGAGAGAGAGAGAGAGAGAGAGAGAGAGAGACCAAGAGAGAGAGACCAAGAGAGAGAGACCAAGAGAGAGAGACCAAGAGAGAGAGAGACCAAGAGAGAGAGAGAGAGAGAGACCAAGAGAGACAGACCAAGGGAGAGAGACAGACAGAGAGAGAGAGTGAGAGAGAGAGAGACCAAGAAAGAGAGAGAGAGACCAAGAGAGAGAGAGAGAGAGAGAGACCAAGGGAGACAGACCAAGGGAGAGAGAGAGAGAGACCGAGAGAGAGAGAAGTAGAGAGAGAGAGAGAGAGAGAGAGAGAGAGAGAGAGAGAGAGAGACCAAGAGAGAGAGACCAAGAAAGAGAGACCGAGAGAGAGACCAAGAGAGACCGAGAGAGAGACCAAGACAGAGAGACCAAGAGAGAGAGACCAAGACAGAGACCGAGAGAGAGACCAAGAGAGAGAGACAGAGAGAGAGAGAGAGACCAAGAGAGAGAGACCAAGAGAGAGAGACACCAGAACATCCAAATGCAGTGCTATCTGGCCCTAAATCGACAGTACACCGTGGCTAAATATTTGACCATGGTTAGTGATCAAAACCTTAGAAAAACCTTGACAAAATACAGGCTCAGTGAGCACAGCCTTGCCATTGAGAAGGGTAGACACAGACCAATCAACCTGCACATGTCCTCTACTGTATACTTATTGTTATTGTTGAATGTATGGTTATTTTGACATTTGGTTATTGTTGTTACTATTGTCCCGTTGACAATTTTTATTTATTTTTATATTGTAAATATCCAAAATAAGCTTTGGCAATATGTACATTGTTACGTCATGCTAATAAATTGAATTGAGAGAGAGAGAGAGAGAGAGAGAGAGAGAGAGAGAGAGAGAGAGAGAGAGAGAGAGAGAGAGAGAGAGAGAGAGAGACCAAGAGAGAGAGACCAAGAGAGAGAGACCAAGAGAGAGAGAGAGAAGTAGAGAGAGAGAGACAGACCAAGAGAGAGGGAGGGAGTGAGAGGGGGAGGCAGTGTTGATTAGAGGAGAAACTATTTTCAAGGCGATAAAGCTTAGCTCCCACTTCCCCCTTTTTTGTGCTCTCTCCAGCAATCCCTCTCTTTCCTGTCATTTGTCTTCCTTCTCCCTTCTCTCTTCTCCCTCTCTTCAAATCAAATCAAATTGATTTGTCACATACACATGGTTAGCAGATGTTAATGCGAGTGTAGCGAAATGCTTGTGCTTCTAGTTCCGACAATGCAGTAATAACCAACAAGTAATCTAACTAACAATTCCAAAACTACTACCTTATACACACAAGTGTAAAGGGATAAAGAATATGTACATAAAGATATATGAATGAGTGATGGTACAGAGTGGCATAGGCAAGATGCAGTAGATGGTATCGAGTACAGTATATTCGTATACATATGAGATGAATAATGTAGGGTATGTAAACATTATATTAAGTAGCATTGTTTAAAGTGGCTAGTGATATATTTTACCTCAATTCCCATCAATTCCCATTATTAAAGTAGCTGGAGTTGAGTCAGTGTTTTGGCAGTAGCCACTCAATGTTAATGGTGGCTGTTTAACAGTCTGATGGCCTTGAGATAGAGGCTGTTTTTCAGTCTCTCGGTCCCAGCTTTGATGCACCTGTACTGACCTCGCCTTCTGGATGATAGCGGGGTGATTAGGCAGTGGCTCGGGTGGTTGCTGTCCTTGATGATCTTTATGGCCTTCCTGTGACATCGGGTGGTGTAGGTGACCTCGAGGGCAGGTAGTTTGCCCCCGGTGATGCGTTGTGCAGACCTCACTATCCTTTGGAGAGCCTTACGGTTGTGGGCGGAGCAGTTGCCGTACCAGGCGGTGATACAGCCCGACAGGATGCTCTCGATTGTGCATCTGTAGAAGTTTGTGAGTGCTTTTGGTGACAAGCCAAATTTCTTCAGCCTCCTGAGGTTGAAGAGGCGCTGCTGCGCCTTCTTCACGATGCTGTCTGTGTGGGTGGACCAATTCAGTTTGTCTGTGATGTGTACGCCGAGGAACTTAAAACTTACTACCCTCTCCACTACTGTCCCATCAATGTGGATAGGGGGGTGTTCCCTCTGCTGTTTCCTGAAGTCCACAATCATCTCCTTAGTTTTGTTGACGTTGAGTGTGAGGTTATTTTCCTGACACCACACTCCGAGGGCCCTCACCTCCTCCCTGTAGGCCGTCTCGTCGTTGTTGGGAATCAAGCCTACCACTGTTGTGTCGTCCGCAAACTTGATGATTGAGTTGGAGGCGTGCATGGCCACGCAGTTGTGGGTGAACAGGGAGTACAGGAGAGGGCTCAGAACGCACCCTTGTGGGGCCCCAGTGTTGAGGATCAGTGGGGTGGAGATGTTGTTACCTACCCTCACCACCTGGGGGAGGCCCGTCAGAAAGTCCAGTACCCAGTTGCACAGGGCGGGGTCGAGACCCAGGGTCTCGAGCTTGATGACGAGTTTGGAGGGTACTATGGTGTTAAATGCTGAGCTGTAGTCGATGAACAGCATTCTCACATAGGTATTCCTCTTGTCCATGGGTTAGGGCAGTGTGCAGTGTGGTTGAGATTGCATCGTCTGTGGACCAATTTGGGCGGTAAGCAAATTGGAGTGGGTCTAGGGTGTCAGGTAGGGTGGAGTTGATATGGTCCTTGACTAGTCTCTCAAAGCACTTCATGATGACGGAAGTGAGTGCTACGGGGCGGTAGTCGTTTAGCTCAGTTACCTTATCTTTCTTGGGAACAGGAACAATGGTGGCCCTCTTGAAGCATGTGGGAACAGCAGACTGGGATAAGGATTGCTTGAATATGTACGTAAACACACCAGCCAGCTGGTCTGCGCATGCTCTGAGGGCGCGGCTGGGGATGCCGTCTGGGCCTGCAGCCTTGCGAGGGTTAACACGTTTAAATGTTTTACTCACCTCGGCTGCAGTGAAGGAGAGTCCGCATGTTTTGGTTGCGGGCCGTGTCAGTGGCACTGTATTGTCCTCAAAGAGGGCAAAAAAGTTATTTAGTCTGCCTGGGAGCAAGACATCCTGGTCCGTGACGGGGCTGGTTTTCTTTTTGTAATCCGTGATTGACTGTAGACCCTGCCACATACCTCTTGTGTGTGAGCCGTTGAATTGAGATTCTACTTTGTCTCTCCTCCCTAATGAGGAGAGTTGATTTTAATGGCAACCCACTAATATTCTTTCTCTAACGTTTCTGTAACGCTCCCCTAACTCTTCCATAACACTTTGCTGAGCCCCCGTAGAGATAATTAAATTCACGGTCCATTTATGGTCCAGGGCATTGGCCCTCAGGTAAAACCGCTAACCTGTGCAGTGCCAGCTACCGGTAGCGACCGTGACCGCACACTCTAAAAAGCTGGACCATTGGTGTTCATTTAAAAAAACAAAAAAAACAGGGCAGATCACAGGGAGAACACAGCCATAAAAACAATGAATCTGGCTATAAACAAGCCATTCTGGCTGTCGGACAGGCAGGGAACCACACAGCCATGATATTAGACCAGGAGAAGGGGAGCGGGGCCACACACACTGCAATCCCGCTTCTACAAGAAACGTATAATGTGGTAAATTCGTCTCTGCAGCCTGGCAGTACACATCTATATCTCAATACGTATCTACAGTGGTTTAGTGGTTCTCTCATTCACTGCAGTATCATAGAGTGGCTCAGCGCCAATCATTATGTTAAGGGCAGACTGTCACACAGACTTTCTAGCACAATGAAATAAGGACATTGAAAAAAGACTAAATCCATCATGGAGCATGATAAATCACGAGAGTAAGGCTAAGATTTAGCAGCATATCCCTGATGGCCAATTAAAGCAATGAAACAATTGTAATCTCCCAGGTTGCAATCGCACTGCACATTAGGCCCATCAATCCGTCATGCTTGGATGTGGCACTGGCTGCTAGTTCATTATGACTTTCACCAGCCAGCCAATCATGGACTACAGTTTTACTTGTGTCAGTGTGAATACCATGTGGCAGGGTGAATGGGCCAGGCAGGTCACCCGTGTTACACGTCAGTATTCCACGTCCATCCGTGTCTGAGGACGTCGGGAGACGGCGTAGCAGCCGGACACTCCGGGCAACAATGAGCGCTGTTACCTGGAAGTAGGATTTGGTTGTGAATAGGAACGGTGGATGGGAGTAAACATCTGGTTCAAAAGGTCGTATGTTCAAATCCAGCGATAGAAAGTCGTTTTTGACATTATTGTTTTAAGCCTATCCCACACCTTAACCCTTACTTTAACCATTCAGAGTTAATGCCTAACCTTAACCATTCAGAGTTAATGCCTAACCTTAACCATTCAGTTAATGCCTAACCTTAACCATTCAGAGTTAATGCCTAACCTTAACCCTTACCTTAACCATTCAGAGTTAATGCCTAACCTTAACCATTCAGAGTTAATGCCTAACCTTAACCATTCAGAGTTAATGCCTAACCTTAACCCTTACCTTAACCATTCAGAGTTAATGCCTAACCTTAACCATTCAGAGTTAATGCCTAACCTTAACCATTCAGAGTTAATGCCTAACCTTAACCATTCGGAGTTCATGCTTAAACTTAAGCTTGGAACGAGGAAGAGAGGTAACCAAACACTTCGAAATTTGACGCTTGAGAAATATGGATGACTTTCTAATTCTGACATGAGAATGTGAGAGCTTGTTGAAATGGGCATCTCAGGGCACACCAAGTGGCATTCCCACTCGGCACGAAATGACACCCGAATGCATGAACTTACACAAAAGTGGCATATGTGTGTGTGTGTGGGCAAGTGCAGGACTGTACTGGGTCTATGCACATGCGATGTGAATGTGTGCATGTGTAGCCTTACGGTTTGTAGCTTGTGTGTGATGAGATGTGTGCTAAAAAGCATCTTCAGTTGGGTGTAGAATATGAGTGTTTAAGATTGCTAAAGCTAATAATAGCAGGATTTTTTATTTATTTTTTACCTTTATTTAACTAGGCAAGTCAGTTAAGAACATATTCTTATTTTCAATGACGGCCTAGGAACAGGATATTATTGTACTTCCGCTAACATTGGAAATGATGATTCTCTCCTGGCTGGCTCGCCTTCCACCACATTTAGCTATAAGAAAAAACAAATGCTGCAGCAACACAAATATACTTGCCGATACACAGGAACACAGACAGACACACGCATTCGGAGATACACCGGAACCCAGACACACAGCGTTCCCAGATCTGGCTGCAGCGCACCAAAGAAAGAGAGAGAGAAAGAAGGACAGAGGGGAGAGAGAGGGGATGGGTGGGCTGTTTCTCTTTCAGATGTACGGGCCTGTACTGTACCTGTAAATGAGCTCTCTCCTCCACTCAGGGTCACCTCTAGAGAAAAGATAGAGGAGTGAGACTTTCTCCTATACATCCTCACACCAAATGACTGGCTCTGACTGACACACCGCTATTCTCAATCTTTGCTCTCTCTCCCTATTGTCGTTCTTTCTCTCGCTCTTTCTTTGCTGCCCTGAAGCCAGATTTGAGAACGCTGTCATTCTGCTCCATTCTTTACTTTCTCTGTCTTCCTTTTCTTCCTTTCTGAAATTATGTAATTCTTCCACTGGGGTTTCTGACATTTTGTTATTGTGTTCCGTGTCTGGAACATTGTAAAAGTTTTCTACGTGCATGAGAACATTCTGGTGACTCTACTCAATGCCTCTGTCCAACTTGCATACCCAGTGTACACAACTAGTGTATGTGGAGAAAGATAGACTCACACACGGTACACAACATAAACACAAATCAGAGAAGGAAGAGAATATGACAAATACACACATGGAACCACAAATTGAACACACAAAACACAAGGTACACACACGCACAAACACACACTCATCCTTTCTTACTAATCCAGAGAAACACCTATGTAACAATGCTGTTCGTCGACTACAGCTCAGCCTTCAACTCCATAGTGCCCTCTAAGCTCATCACTAAGCTCAGGGAAATGGGTCTGAACCCATCCCTATGCAACTGGGTTCCTGACGGGCCGACCCCAAGTAGTGAAGGTACTGTAGACAACAACACCTCCGCCACACTGATCCTCAACACAGGGGTGAGTGCTCAGCCGCCTCCTGTACTCCCTGTTCATCCATGACTGCATGGCCAAGCACACCTCCAACTCAATCATCAAGTTTGCTGATGACAAAACAGTGGTAGGTCTGATTACCAACAATGACGAGACAGTCTACAGGGAGGAACTGAATCAGTTTTGTAGGCCTCCTTGCTCACACACACTTTTTCAGTTCTGCTCACACATTTTCTATGGGATTGAGGTCAGGGCTTTGTGATGGCCACTCCAATACCTTAACTTTGTTGTCCTTAAGCCATTTTGACACAACTTTGTAAGTGTGCTTGGGGTCATTGTCCATTTGGAAGATCCATTTGCGACCAAGCTTTAACTTCCTGACTGATGTCTTGAGATGTTGCTTCAATATATCCACATAATTTTGCTGCCTCATGATGCCATCTATTTTGTGAAGTGCACCAACCCTCCTGCAGCAAAGCACCCCCACAACATGATGCTGCCACCCCTGTGCTTCACGGTTGGGATGGTGTTCTACGTCTTGCAAGCCTCCCCCTTTTTCCTCCAAACATAACGATGGTCATTATGGCCAAACAGTTCTATTTTTGTTTCATCAGACCAGAGGACATTTCTCCATAAAGTACGATCTTTGATCCCATGTGCAGTTACAAACTGCAGTCTGGCTTTTTATGGCGGTTTTGGAGCAGTGGCTTCTTCCTTGCTTAGCGGCCTTTCAGGTTATGTCGATATAGGACTCGTTTTACTGTAGATATAGATACTTTTGTACCTGTTTCCTCCAGCATCTTCACAAGGTCCTTTGCTGTTGTTCTGGGATTGAATTGCACTTTTCGCACCAAAGTACATTCCCCTCCAGGAGACAGAACGTGTCTCCTTCCTGAGCAGTATGAGGGCTGCGTGGTCCCATGGTGTTTATACATGCGTACTATTGTTTGTACAGATGAACGTGGTACCTTCAAGCATTTGGAAATTGTTCCCAAGGATGAACAAGACTTGTGGAGGTCTAAAAAAATTTTCTGAGGTGCTGAGTTTGAAGGTAGGCCTTGAAATACGTCCACATGTACACCTCCAATTGACTCAAATTAGGTAAATTAGCCTATCAAAAGCTTCTAAAGCCATGACATCATTTTCTGGAATTTTCCAAGCTGTTTTAAGGCACAGTCAACTTAGTGTATGTAAACTTCTGACCCACTGGAATTGTGATACAGTGAATTATAAGTGAAATAATCTGTCTGTAAACGATTGTTGGAAAAATGACTTGTGTCATGCACAAAGTAGATGTCCTAACCGACTTGCCAAAACTATAGTTTGTTAACAAGAAATTTGTGGTTGAAACACGAGTTTTAATGACTCCAACCTAAGTGTATGTAAACTTCCAACTTCAACTGTAGTCTCCCATTTGATTAGCTAATTTCATAACTGATCTATCCCCTAAAAAAAATAAAAAAAATAAAAGGAAGTGTGGAACTGTATTATTCAACTCAGACGCAGTTTTCCTACTATATGATTCTTCTAATTCAATTTTTCTTCTCCTTGTTTTCTTTCTGTGGAGCCATCCTCTGAAGCCACCCAGGCGGAAAATTAAAACAATTTGAATATTTTCCAGGGCTGAGAGGCAGTGTGTATGCTGAACAATGATTCACCCGCTTTTACGACTTCACGCAGAGAGATAGCGTGTGTGTAAGTGTGTGTGTGTGTCTGAATCTGTGCGTGTGTGTGAATGTTTCACGCACACAAACGGTGCCTGTCTCAACAACAGATGCGCACACGCACACGCACACACACACACACACACACACACACACACACACACACACACACCTCTCTCAGCTTGCCTGTGTCAGTGAATCAGGTGTGGGATATGTCATGTAAATCACACATGTCGCTGTAGTGACATTAAATCTGCATTCAGAGGGATGAGATGCTTGGCAGGGGACAAACAGAGTTACATTCGGATGTTCTGTTAATATTGAGGTAATGATTCAGAATCATTAGCAGGGATGATTGTCATTTAAAGTTTAGAGGGTGTATCTATGTGGATATGAACCGATACGCCTGTGTTAGCCAAGCTTCAACCTCTAGCCTAAATTACAATGAAAATCAGAAATACAGTGAGTTTACAATACTCAGTGATTCACGGTATTCTATATTTTTTCCCCCATACACACAACCTGCAAAATGTACACTTAATATTTTCTGTCATCAGCCTTCTCTGAAAATATACTTCCGAGTGAATGACAGGGTGAGACGTAAAGCTACACAAACCTCTTGTTACATGTCAGCCCAAGCTGAGGCAGAATGACAGGAACATGGTTAGCTGTCTATGGTATGGAGCTAATGAAGATTGGGTTCTCAGGTGTCAGTATGACTCACACACACATTGTACTAGCACTGATTCCCGCTTTCCCCTGATGTTGCTGTCAGCTACCCACTAGAGAACCTGACAGGGGAGGAGAGAGACGCAGCACGGTACGAATAACCTCGACTTCACAGAGAGCAGTGCAACTCTAGTGCACTACTGCCTGAGAAAGTGACACACACACATGCCCGCCCGCCCGCACACACACACACACTGGATTGGATTCATTGCAGGCCTCTTTATGAACACAGGTAGTTGTTTCCTTCTCCCTGTGGTAATTTAATCTCCAATTGAAGCAGGAAACATGGGCCTTGCTGTATAAATCTCCAAGTTAGAGGCTGGCTCTGGGGAGCAGTACAGACCACCGATCCTTCCTCCCACCATTGAATAAAACACCCCATTTAGAACCTACAGCCATACACCATCAATCACAACATCACCACACACACTTAGAGAAGGGATGGGGGTGAGGGAGAGAGAGAGAGATAGAGGGGGAAAGGGGGATTGGGAAAAAGATGAAGAACAAGAAGTAAGAGAGAGAGATAAACTGGAAGGAGAAAGGGAGAAGGGGAAGTATAGAGCACCTTCGTGTCCCTCAGCCTGTAAAAGCTCAATATGTGTTTTTTACTGGAGCATGTTAAAGAGCATGTTAAAGAGCATGTTAAAGAACATGTTAAAGAGCATGTTAAAGAGCATGTTAAAGAGCATGTTAAAGAGCATGTTAAAGAGCATGTTAAAGAACATGTTAAAGAACATGTTAAAGAACATGTTAAAGAGCATGTTAAAGAACATGTTAAAGAGCATGTTAAAGAACATGTTAAAGAACATGTTAAAGAACATGTTAAAGAACATGTTAAAGAGCATGTTAAAGAGCATGTTAAAGAACATGTTAAAGAGTTAAAGAACATGTTAAAGAACATGTTAAAGAACATGTTAAAGAGCATGTTAAAGAGCATGTTAAAGAACATGTTAAAGAACATGTTAAAGAACATGTTAAAGAACATGTTAAAGAGCATGTTAAAGAACATGTTAAAGAGCATGTTAAAGAGCATGTTAAAGAGCATGTTAAAGAACATGTTAAAGAGCATGTTAAAGAACATGTTAAAGAACATGTTAAAGAGCATGTTAAAGAGCATGTTAAAGAACATGTTAAAGAGCATGTTAAAGAACATGTTAAAGAGCATGTTAAAGAACATGTTAAAGAGCATGTTAAAGAGCATGTTAAAGAACATGTTAAAGAACATGTTAAAGAACATGTTAAAGAACATGTTAAAGAGCATGTTAAAGAACATGTTAAAGAACATGTTAAAGAGCATGTTAAAGAGCATGTTAAAGAGCATGTTAAAGAGCATGTTAAAGAACATGTTAAAGAGCATGTTAAAGAGCATGTTAAAGAACATGTTAAAGAACATGTTAAAGAGCATGTTAAAGAGCATGTTAAAGAGCATGTTAAAGAGCATGTTAAAGAATATGTTAAAGAACATGTTAAAGAGCATGTTAAAGAGCATGTTAAAGAGCATGTTAAAGAGCATGTTAAAGAGCATGTTAAAGAATATGTTAAAGAACATGTTAAAGAACATGTTAAAGAGCATGTTAAAGAACATGTTAAAGAGCATGTTAAAGAGCATGTTAAAGAGCATGTTAAAGAATATGTTAAAGAACATGTTAAAGAGCATGTTAAAGAGCATGTTAAAGAGCATGATAAAGAACGATGGTTTTGTGATTGCTGCCCAGTAAAGAAAGTATGTACAGTATTATTGTTAACATTGGCCTGATTCCTCTTCGTCACACACACTGAATTGGAGCGAGGTGTGTGTGTGTGTGTGTGTGTGTGTGTGTGTGTGTGTGTGTGTGTGTGTGTGTGTGTGTGTGTGTGTGTGTGTGTGTGTGTGTGTGTGTACGCATATGTTTCGGACAAGGTGAGGAGTCAGCCCTCATGCTTAATTAATAAGCCATTTCCATACGTTATCTCTGAATCCCTCAGATGCTCACTGCCTCCTGGGTAATTGTGAGGGTGTAGAAGGAGAGGTAGAATTACCAGGCTTAGCCCTGTGTTGCCATTTAAATAAATGGGAATGGCATGTCGAGTGAGGAGAGACAGGAGTGGCTAGAAACTGTATTTTCCTCCTATGTATACATTTTCCAAGGTGACTGAATTTTTACGATTGAGAAGATGAATAATATGATTGCAGCTGCAATCATTTCTGCATTAGGGGAACATCCAGCCCTGGAAATAGAGAGTTTGGAGAGTCTGTGACTGAATCCTAGTGACTCAAACTGTCAATCATTTCTGCATTAGGGGAACATCCGGCCCTGGAAATAGAGAGTTTGGAGAGTCTGTGACTGAATCCTAGTGACTCAAACTGTCAATCATTTCTGCATTAGGGGAACATCCGGCCCTGGAAATAGAGACTTTGGAGAGTCTGTGACTGAATCCTAGTGACTCAAACTGTCAATCATTTCTGCATTAGGGGAACATCCAGCCCTGGAAATAGTGAGTTTGGAGAGTCTGTGACTGAATCCTAGTGACTCAAACTGTCAATCATTTCTGCATTAGGGGAACATCCGGCCCTGGAAATAGAGACTTTGGAGAGTCTGTGACTGAATCCTAGTGACTCAAACTGTCAATCATTTCTGCATTAGGGGAACATCCAGCCCTGGAAATAGAGAGTTTGGAGAGTCTGTGACTGAATCCTAGTGACTCAAACTGTCAATCGTTTCTGCATTAGGGGAACATCCGGCCCCTGGAAATAGAGAGTTTGGAGAGTCTGTGACTGAATCCTAGTGACTCAAACTGTCAATCATTTCTGCATTAAGGGGAACATCCGGCCCTGGAAATAGAGGGTTTGGAGAGTCTGTGACTGAATCCTAGTGACTCAAACTGTCAATCATTTCTGCATTAGGGGAACATCCGGCCCTGGAAATAGAGAGTTTGGAGAGTCTGTGACTGAATCCTAGTGACTCAAACTGTCAATTTTTATTTATTTTTTTATTTTACCTTTATTTAACCAGGTAGGCAAGTTGAGAACAAGTTCTCATTTACAATTGCGACCTGGCCAAGATAAAGCAAAGCAGTTCGACAGATACAACAACACAGAGTTACACATGGAGTAAAACAAACATACAGTCAATAATAAAGTATAAACAAGTCTATATACAATGTGAGCAAATGAGGTGAGAAGGGAGGTAAAGGCAAAAAAGGCCTTGGTGGCAAGGTAAATACAATATAGCAAGTAAAACACTGGAATGGTAGTTTTGCAATGGAAGAATGTGCAAAGTAGAAATAAAAATAATGGGGTGCAAAGGAGCAAAATAAATAAATAAATTAAATACAGTTGGGAAAGAGGTAGTTGATAGGGCTAAATTATAGGTGGGCTATGTACAGGTGCAGTAATCTGTGAGCTGCTCTGACAGTTGGTGCTTAAAGCTAGTGAGGGAGATAAGTGTTTCCAGTTTCAGAGATTTTTGTAGTTCGTTCCAGTCATTGGCAGCAGAGAACTGGAAAGAGAGGCGGCCAAAGAAAGAATTGGTTTTGGGGGTGACTAGAGAGATATACCTGCTGGAGTGTGTGCTACAGGTGGGAGATGCTATGGTGACCAGCGAGCTGAGATAAGGGGGGACTTTACCTAGCAGGGTCTTGTAGATGACATGGAGCCAGTGGGTTTGGCGACGAGTATGAAGCGAGGGCCAGCCAACGAGAGCGTACAGGTCGCAATGGTGGGTAGTATATGAGGCTTTGGTGACAAAACGGATTGCACTGTGATAGACTGCATCCAATTTGTTGAGTAGGGTATTGGAGGCTATTTTGTAAATGACATCGCCAAAGTCGAGGATTGGTAGGATGGTCAGTTTTACAAGGGTATGTTTGGCAGCATGAGTGAAGGATGCTTTGTTGCGAAATAGGAAGCCAATTCTAGATTTAACTTTGGATTGGAGATGTTTGATATGGGTCTGGAAGGAGAGTTTACAGTCTAACCAGACACCTAAGTATTTGTAGTTGTCCACGTATTCTAAGTCAGAGCCGTCCAGAGTAGTGATGTTGGACAGGCGGGTAGGTGCAGGTAGCGATCGGTTGAAGAGCATGCATTTAGTTTTACTTGTATTTAAGAGCAATTGGAGGCCACGGAAGGAGAGTTGTATGGCATTGAAGCTTGCCTGGAGGGTTGTTAACACAGTGTCCAAAGAAGGGCCGGAAGTATACAGAATGGTGTCGTCTGCGTAGAGGTGGATCAGAGACTCACCAGCAGCAAGAGCGACCTCATTGATGTATACAGAGAAGAGAGTCGGTCCAAGAATTGAACCCTGTGGCACCCCCATAGAGACTGCCAGAGGTCCGGACAACAGACCCTCCGATTTTACACACTGAACTCTATCAGAGAAGTAGTTGGTGAACCAGGCGAGGCAATCATTTGAGAAACCAAGGCTGTTGAGTCTGCCGATGAGGATGTGGTGATTGACAGAGTCGAAAGCCTTGGCCAGATCAATGAATACGGCTGCACAGTAATGTTTCTTATCGATGGCGGTTAAGATATCGTTTAGGACCTTGAGCGTGGCTGAGGTGCACCCATGACCAGCTCTGAAACCAGATTGCATAGCAGAGAAGGTATGGTGAGATTCAAAATGGTCGGTAATCTGTTTGTTGACTTGGCTTTTGAAGACCTTAGAAAGGCATGGTAGGATAGATATAGGTCTGTAGCAGTTTGGGTCAAGAGTGTCCCCCCCTTTGAAGAGGGGGATGACCGCAGCTGCTTTCCAATCTATGGGAATCTCAGACGACACGAAAGAGAGGTTGAACAGGCTAGTAATAGGGGTGGCAACACTTTCGGCAGATAATTTTAGAAAGAAAGGGTCCAGATTGTCTAGCCCGGCTGATTTGTAGGGGTCCAGATTTTGCAGCTCTTTCAGAACATCAGCTGAATGGATTTGGGAGAAGGAGAAATGGGGAAGGCTTGGGCGAGTTGCTGTTGGGGGTGCAGTGCTGTTGACAGGGGTAGGAGTAGCCAGGTGGAAAGCATGGCCAGCAGTAGAAAAATGCTTATTGAAATGTTCAATTATGGTGGATTTATCAGTGGTGACAGTGTTTCCTATCTTCAGTGCAGTGGGCAGCTGGGAGGAGGTGTTCTTATTCTCCATGGACTTTACAGTGTCCCAGAACTTTTTTGAGTTAGTGTTGCAAGAAGCAAATTTCTGCTTGAAAAAGCTAGCCTTGGCTTTTCTAACTGCCTGTGTATAATGGTTTCTAGCTTCCCTGAACAGCTGCATATCACGGGGGCTGTTCGATGCTAATGCAGAACGCCATAGGATGTTTTTGTGTTGGTTAAGGGCAGTCAGGTCTGGGGAGAACCAAGGGCTATATCTGTTCCTGGTTCTAAATTTCTTGAATGGGGCATGTTTATTTAAGATGGTTAGGAAGGCATTTTTAAAAAATATCCAGGCATCCTCTACTGACGGGATGAGGTCAATATCCTTCCAGGATACCCCGGCCAGGTCGATTAGAAAGGCCTGCTCGCTGAAGTGTTTCAGGGAGCGTTTTACAGTGATGAGAGGAGGTCGTTTGACCGCTGACCCATTACGGATGCAGGCAATGAGGCAGTGATCGCTGAGATCTTGGTTGAAGACAGCAGAGGTGTATTTAGAGGGGAAGTTGGTTAGGATGATATCTATGAGGGTGCCCGTGTTTAAGGCTTTGGGGAGGTACCTGGTAGGTTCATTGATAATTTGTGTGAGATTGAGGGCATCAAGTTTAGATTGTAGGATGGCTGGGGTGTTAAGCATGTTCCAGTTTAGGTCGCCTAGCAGCACGAGCTCTGAAGATAGATGGGGGGCAATCAGTTCACATATGGTGTCCAGAGCACAGCTGGGGGCAGAGTGTGGTCTATAGCAGGCGGCAACGGTGAGAGACTTGTTTTTAGAGAGGTGGATTTTTAAAAGTAGAAGTTCAAATTGTTTGGGTACAGACCTGGATAGTAGGACAGAACTCTGCAGGCTATCTTTGCAGTAGATTGCAACACCGCCCCCTTTGGCAGTTCTATCTTGTCTGAAAATGTTGTAGTTTGGAATTAAAATGTCTGAATTTTTGGTGGTCTTCCTGAGCCAGGATTCAGACACAGCTAGAACATCCGGGTTGGCAGAGTGTGCTAAAGCAGTGAATAGAACAAACTTAGGGAGGAGGCTTCTAATGTTAACATGCATGAAACCAAGGCTATTACGGTTACAGAAGTCGTCAAAAGAGAGCGCCTGGGGAATAGGAGTGGAGCTAGGCACTGCAGGGCCTGGATTCACCTCTACATCGCCAGAGGAACATAGGAGGAGTAGAATAAGGGTGCGGCTAAAAGCAATAAGAATTGGTCGTCTAGAACGTCTGGAACAGAGAGTAAAAGGAGGTTTCTGGGGGCGATAAAATAGCATCAAGGTATAATGTACAGACAAAGGTAAGGTAGGATGTGAATACAGTGGAGGTAAACCTAGGTATTGAGTGATGAAGAGAGAGATATTGTCTCTAGAAACCTCATTGAAACCAGGAGATGTCATTGCATGTGTGGGTGGTGGAACTAATAGGTTGGATAAGGTATAGTGAGCAGGACTAGAGGCTCTACAGTGAAATAAGCCAATAAACACTAACCAGAACAGCAATGGACAAGACATATTGACATTAAGGAGAGGCATGCTTAGTCGAGTGATCAAAAGGGTCCAGTGAGTGGAGAGGTTGGTTGAGGGTCACGGCGATTTAGACAGCTAGCCAGGCCAACCGGTAGCAAGCTAGCATAGGATGGAGTCTGTTGTTAGCCACCTCTTGCGTTCGGTCAGTAGATTAGTGGGGTTCCGTGAGGTAGAGGGGATTAATCCAAATCACACAACAACAACAAAAATAAGAACAATAGATATAGTTATAGAGGCCCGAGAAGAAAACATAATAATAATAAAAATAAATAAATTGTCCGATTGTCTATTCAGATAGCA
The DNA here is from genome assembly GCF_045791955.1 of Oncorhynchus clarkii lewisi. Lineage (NCBI taxonomy): Eukaryota > Metazoa > Chordata > Actinopteri > Salmoniformes > Salmonidae > Oncorhynchus > Oncorhynchus clarkii. The sequence continues at coordinate 14,782,269 of NC_092173.1, read as the reverse complement.
GCCGGTAAGACAGCTAACGGTTAGCGGGCCGCAGATGGGCGTTCAGGTAACGTCGCGACAGAGGAGCCAGCCGGATCTCATTCAGGTAGATAACGTCGGCAGTCCAGTTGTGAAGGCCCGGTGGGGCTCCGCGTAGGCAGTGAAACGGGTCCAGATAGGTGACTGCAGCCCAGGAGTGAATGATGGAACTCAGGAGTGATTGACGGAGCTGGCTAGCACCGGAACAATCGATGTTTGCTCCGGAATCGACGAAAGCCGACTGTCACACGGATAGCAGCTAGCTAGCTGTGAGATCCGGGTATGAATGTCCAGAGAGCAGTTGAAATCCAGGGACATGGAGAGAAAAATTGGTCCGGTATGTTCCGTTCCGAGCCGCGCTGCGCCGTACAAAACTGGCGATAGATTTTCGATGGATTTTCGAGCTAAAGGATAGCTGATGACCACAAACCGTGGTTAGCTGAATACTAACGATTTGCCAGTAAAGAAGCTAACTAGCTTCTGATTAGCTTCTGGATTAGCTTCTGGGCTAGCTCCTGGCTAGCTTCTGGCTAGTTTCTGGCTAGCTTCTTGGAGTTTCTGGCTAGCTTCTTGGAGGATTACAGATCTGAGGTAAATAATACTTTTTTATAAATATAAATTGGTGAGGCTGGTTGCAGGAGAGTGTTTAGAAGATGAGTTGATGGAAAATAAAAATAAAATGTATGTGAAAAAAGTTGTAAATATATATATATACAGGACACGACAAGACGAGGACATCCTAGTGACTCAAACTGTCAATCATTTCTGCATTAGGGGAACATCCGGCCCTGGAAATAGAGAGTTTGGAGAGTCTGTGACTGAATCCTAGTGACTCAAACTGTCAATCATTTCTGCATTAGGGGAACATCCGGCCCCTGGAAATAGAGAGTTTGGAGAGTCTGTGACTGAATCCTAGTGACTCAAACTGTCAATCGTTTCTGCATTAGGGGAACATCCGGCCCCTGGAAATAGAGAGTTTGGAGAGTCTGTGACTGAATCCTTGTGACTCAAACTGTCAATCATTTCTGCATTAGGGGAACATCCGGCCCCTGGAAATAGAGAGTTTGGAGAGTCTGTGACTGAATCCTAGTGACTCAAACTGTCAATCATTTCTGCATTAGGGGAACATCCGGCCCCTGGAAATAGAGAGTTTGGAGAGTCTGTGACTGAATCCTAGTGACTCAAACTGTCAATCATTTCTGCATTAGGGGAACATCCGGCCCTGGAAATAGAGAGTTTGGAGAGTCTGTGACTGAATCCTAGTGACTCAAACTGTCAATCATTTCTGCATTAGGGGAACATCCGGCCCTGGAAATAGAGGGTTTGGAGAGTCTGTGACTGAATCCTAGTGACTCAAACTGTCAATCATTTCTGCATTAGGGGAACATCCGGCCCTGGAAATAGAGAGTTTGGAGAGTCTGTGACTGAATCCTAGTGACTCAAACTGTCAATCATTTCTGCATTAGGGGAACATCCAGCCCTGGAAATAGAGAGTTTGGAGAGTCTGTGACTGAATCCTAGTGACTCAAACTGTCAATCGTTTCTGCATTAGGGGAACATCCGGCCCTGGAAATAGAGGGTTTGGAGAGTCTGTGACTGAATCCTAGTGACTCAAACTGTCAATCATTTCTGCATTAAGGGGAACATCCGGCCCTGGAAATAGAGAGTTTGGAGAGTCTGTGACTGAATCCTAGTGACTCAAACTGTCAATCATTTCTGCATTAAGGGGAACATCCGGCCCCTGGAAATAGAGAGTTTGGAGAGTCTGTGACTGAATCCTAGTGACTCAAACTGTCAATCATTTCTGCATTAGGGGAACATCCGGCCCTGGAAATAGAGGGTTTGGAGAGTCTGTGACTGAATCCTAGTGACTCAAACTGTCAATCATTTCTGCATTAAGGGGAACATCCGGTCCTGGAAATAGAGAGTTTGGAGAGTCTGTGACTGAATCCTAGTGACTCAAACTGTCAATAATTTCTGCATTAAGGGGAACATCCGGCCCCTGGAAATAGAGAGTTTGGAGAGTCTGTGACTGAATCCTAGTGACTCAAACTGTCAATCATTTCTGCATTAGGGGAACATCCGGCCCTGGAAATAGAGGGTTTGGAGAGTCTGTGACTGAATCCTAGTGACTCAAACTGTCAATCATTTCTGCATTAGGGGAACATCCGGCCCTGGAAATAGAGGGTTTGGAGAGTCTGTGACTGAATCCTAGTGACTCAAACTGTCAATCATTTCTGCATTAGGGGAACATCCGGCCCTGGAAATAGAGGGTTTGGAGAGTCTGTGACTGAATCCTAGTGACTCAAACTGTCAATCATTTCTTCATTAGGGGAACATCTGGCCCTGGAAATAGAGGGTTTGGAGAGTCTGTGACTGAATCCTAGTGACTCAAACTGTCAATAATTTCTGCATTAGGGGAACATCCGGCCCCTGGAAATAGAGGGTTTGGAGAGTCTGTGACTGAATCCTAGTGACTCAAACTGTCAATAATTTCTGCATTAGGGGAACATCCGGCCCCTGGAAATAGAGGGTTTGGAGAGTCTGTGACTGAATCCTAGTGACTCAAACTGTCAATCGTTTCTGCATTAGGGGAACATCCGGCCCTGGAAATAGAGAGTTTGGAGAGTCTGTGACTGAATCCTAGTGACTCAAACTGTCAATCATTTCTGCATTAGGGGAACATCCGGCCCCTGGAAATAGAGAGTTTGGAGAGTCTGTGACTGAATCCTAGTGACTCAAACTGTCAATCATTTCTGCATTAGGGGAACATCCGGCCCTGGAAATAGAGGGTTTGGAGAGTCTGTGACTGAATCCTAGTGACTCAAACTGTCAATCATTTCTGCATTAGGGGAACATCCGGCCCTGGAAATAGAGAGTTTGGAGAGTCTGTGACTGAATCCTAGTGACTCAAACTGTCAATCATTTCTGCATTAGGGGAACATCCGGCCCCTGGAAATAGAGAGTTTGGAGAGTCTGTGACTGAATCCTAGTGACTCAAACTGTCAATCATTTCTGCATTAGGGGAACATCCGGCCCTGGAAATAGAGGGTTTGGAGAGTCTGTGACTGAATCCTAGTGACTTAAACTGTCAATCATTTCTGCATTAGGGGAACATCCGGCCCTGGAAATAGAGGGTTTGGAGAGTCTGTGACTGAATCCTAGTGACTCAAACTGTCAATCATTTCTGCATTAGGGGAACATCCGGCCCTGGAAATAGAGAGTTTGGAGAGTCTGTGACTGAATCCTAGTGACTCAAACTGTCAATCATTTCTGCATTAGGGGAACATCCGGCCCTGGAAATAGAGGGTTTGGAGAGTCTGTGACTGAATCCTAGTGACTCAAACTGTCAATCATTTCTGCATTAGGGGAACATCCGGCCCTGGAAATAGAGGGTTTGGAGAGTCTGTGACTGAATCCTAGTGACTCAAACTGTCAATCATTTCTGCATTAGGGGAACATCCGGCCCTGGAAATAGAGAGTTTGGAGAGTCTGTGACTGAATCCTAGTGACTCAAACTGTCAATCATTTCTGCATTAGGGGAACATCCAGCCCTGGAAATAGAGAGTTTGGAGAGTCTGTGACTGAATCCTAGTGACTCAAACTGTCAATCGTTTCTGCATTAGGGGAACATCCGGCCCTGGAAATAGAGAGTTTGGAGAGTCTGTGACTGAATCCTAGTGACTCAAACTGTCAATCGTTTCTGCATTAGGGGAACATCCGGCCCTGGAAATAGAGAGTTTGGAGAGTCTGTGACTGAATCCTAGTGACTCAAACTGTCAATCATTTCTGCATTAGGGGAACATCCGGCCCTGGAAATAGAGGGTTTGGAGAGTGTGACTGAATCCTAGTGACTCAAACTGTCAATCATTTCTGCATTAAGGGGAACATCCGGCCCTGGAAATAGAGAGTTTGGAGAGTCTGTGACTGAATCCTAGTGACTCAAACTGTCAATCATTTCTGCATTAAGGGGAACATCCGGCCCTGGAAATAGAGAGTTTGGAGAGTCTGTGACTGAATCCTAGTGACTCAAACTGTCAATCATTTCTGCATTAAGGGGAACATCCGGCCCTGGAAATAGAGAGTTTGGAGAGTCTGTGACTGAATCCTAGTGACTCAAACTGTCAATCATTTCTGCATTAAGGGGAACATCCGGCCCCTGGAAATAGAGAGTTTGGAGAGTCTGTGACTGAATCCTAGTGACTCAAACTGTCAATCATTTCTGCATTAGGGGAACATCCGGCCCTGGAAATAGAGAGTTTGGAGAGTCTGTGACTGAATCCTAGTGACTCAAACTGTCAATCATTTCTGCATTAGGGGAACATCCGGCCCCTGGAAATAGAGAGTTTGGAGAGTCTGTGACTGAATCCTAGTGACTCAAACTGTCAATCATTTCTGCATTAGGGGAACATCCGGCCCTGGAAATAGAGAGTTTGGAGAGTCTGTGACTGAATCCTAGTGACTCAAACTGTCAATCATTTCTGCATTAGGGGAACATCCGGCCCTGGAAATAGAGAGTTTGGAGAGTCTGTGACTGAATCCTAGTGACTCAAACTGTCAATCATTTCTGCATTAGGGGAACATCCGGCCCTGGAAATAGAGAGTTTGGAGAGTCTGTGACTGAATCCTAGTGACTCAAACTGTCAATCATTTCTGCATTAGGGGAACATCCAGCCCTGGAAATAGAGAGTTTGGAGAGTCTGTGACTGAATCCTAGTGACTCAAACTGCCAATTACCACCATTGTCCCTTCTCGAGCCTGTGTGTGTGTGTGTGTGTGTGTGTGTGTGTGTGTGTGTGTGTGTGTGTGTGTGTGTGTGTGTGTGTGTGTGTGTGTGTGTTTCAGAGTGCTAACATTCAGATTGAAGTGCAGCTAGAGGCTGTTGGGTTCTATGGAGAGAAGGAGAGATACTTTACGGTCCAGGTGGAAGCTGCTCTCCATACCTTATACTGATTGATACCTGATACCTGATTCACACAGGGCCCCATGATGACATAATGACCGTGAGGCATTCAAAAGTGACTTTTCAAAATGCCTTTGCTGCAGCAGCGGTACATTGGTAGTGTAATAAACTCTTTCAGAAGGTGAAGTCAAGGACATCTTAAATAAAATATAATAATATGCCCCTACATTTTGTTGGAACACTTCTGAATGGCTGCAACTGAATGATCTTCCTGCTGCAGTATTATGTCAAAGCTGCTGATAAATGACGAGCACCAATAACCATAACTGGATCAAGGGTTAACTTTCACAGACCTGATGTCGAAGGATTTATGTAGTGACACGCCCACATCATGTCTTGGACCCGCCTGACAAGAACAAGATAAATTCAAACTGCCTCATTAATCAATCCCAGCTAATGATGTATGTGCTCAAATGTGTGTGTGTGTGTGTGTGTATGTGTGTGTGTGTGTGTGTACGTGTGTCTATGTGTACATATGTGTGTGTGTGTCTATGTGTACATATGTGTGTGTGTGCAGGCTGTCATGTGTGTGTGTATTCCAGGCAGTTCTGCAGTGCTCCAGCTCTAATAGCTTGCTGGTTATTTACAGCCGGAGCAGGGAGCTGCTTTAGCCAGAGTGTTGTAGATCACCATGCATGTACAGACAGAGCACGCTCCCAGGACACCACCGTAAAGCAGCATCATTCTCTGGGCTTTATTACACTGGCTGGGCTGTGTCTGCTAGCTAACACAAGAACACCCAGGACTATGGACAGGTTTACAGTGGGCTGGAGCTCTAGCAGACTCACACTGCAGGCAAACATACACTTCCACGATGCTGAAAAAGATTGAAGTGTAATGCAAAGGAGGGTGAAAGAAAACAAAGCAAATTACTAATAATAACACCTTATTCAAATAGTGCTTTTCAAGGAGCCAAAGTTGCATAATGAGTCGCAATTGAATCATGCATCGCAAACGGTTTGGTGAAACCCTTCAAGGCTCTTGCTTTTATCAAACACAACAAAACATGACTGCCTTGAGAGCAGCCCAGATGGTACCAATCTAACTTTCTGACACAACAAACTCTAATCATCTCTACAGAGCTGTCGGAGCTCTGTTGATCAGAACATCATTTATTTCACATCAACATTGAGAGATGAGATGTGTCTCAGCCTGCTGAGGCAATCAAATCATTACTAAACAACAGCAGGCAGACATATTTAATAAGTGTATGGTAAATATGAGGAATAACAGTTTGTGTGTGTGTGTGTGTGTGTGTGTGTGTGTGTGTGTGTGTGTGTGTGTGTGTGTGTGTGTGTGAGCGTGTGTGTCTGTGTGTGTGTGCATGCATGCATGTGATGGGCAGACTGATTGGCACGCTATATGCGGTGCAGGTGGCTCTACTCTACATGTGGTGTGGTCTTTTAGAACATGTTGCCAGGGTAATGGACCGGATGATTGCTTAGCAACGGCCACTGACCTCACTGCAGGGGTACCCAGTGGGGGACTCAGAGGGGACCGGAGGGGAAGAGAGAGAGAGAGAGAGAGTGAGTGTAAATACAACCTAGATTTATTTGTATTTATTTTCCCTTTTGTACTATATGCACATCGTTTCAACACTGTATATAGACATGACATTTGAAATGTCTTTATTCTTTTTGAACTTTTGTGAGTGTAATGTTTAAGGTACATTTTTTATTGTTTATTTCACTTTCTTTGGCAATGTTAACATATGTTTCCCATGCCAATAAAGCCCTTAAATTGAATTGAAATTGAATTGAGAGAGATACAGTACAGAGAGAGAGAGAGAAAAATAACAACAGAGGGAGATACATTGGGAGAGAGAGAGAGAGGAGCTGCTCATCTGGTCTGGATGACTGCCAAAGATGCCTTTGTTTCTTTCTCTTCTTCGCAATAGGCAATTCCACAGTAACGGAATTGTGCTGCCACTCAGATTTTTCCATTAAAATGTATGCTAAACAAAAAACATTGATTTCAAAGTTTAACAAACCATACAACTCTATGCACAATTACTACTTTTAACAATTGCCACTAAACATTTTACAAAAACACAATTACTGGAAGAACTGTGCAGATGCAAAGTTTGGTAACAGAATTTCTGTAAAATCTCCCTCAGTCATTTATTTGTCCACTTTTTCCAAAAAGTTGAATATATGCTCTAAAGTAAGATTCAACGACGTCTGCAGAAAGAATGGGATATCAGCTATGATATGACATCTCTTTTGGTTATTGAACTACAGTAAGTAACCAAAAGAGATGTCCCGCTAATGGAATTGGAATCCCGCTAATGGAATCTGCGGTAACGGAATATTATCGGTCCCTGATCTGTACTACACAGAAATGCATAATTATGGATATGAATTTCATTCTCTTCATGGTGAAATAGGTACACAAAAAGGTATAATTACACAATATCCTCCTTTGCACATTTGGGTATTATTCTACACACGGGCTATTATTTGAATGAGCGCTGTCTCCAAACAAGACCAAATCTTGGGTTGTTGGTAACGGAATTTCAAGGCACAAGGCAGAAGGCAGAAACATTTATCCAAAAACGAAATATACACTTTGATGTTAGTTGTCAGGGGTCTTTACATCAACACTACTGTGTTTTGATGTATTTATAATATACTATTAGACGTTTTCTAAGACCTCTTTTCCATCTGTTTGGCCAGAAATCAAAACCTTTGCTTATTCCAAATTTTTGCGATGGAAAATGGTTGAAAAATGTATATATGCCAAACTTTGTCAGAAATATAGACTCATAGCCTTCATATGACACCATACTGTATTTGACATACTCCTATGAACTTCACATGTTGGTGCTCATGTCTTCCATTCCATTTATTTATCCTTTATCACAAATGCTCTCCTTCTCTCTCTCACCCTCTTTATCACAAATGCACTCCTTCTCTCTCTCACCCTCTTTATCACAAATGCACTCCTTCTCTCTCTCACCCTCTTTATCACAAATGCTCTCCTTCTCTCTCTCACCCTCTTTATCACAAATGCACTCCTTCTCTCTCTCACCCTCTTTATCACAAATGCACTCCTTCTCTCTCTCACCCTCTTTATCACAAATGCACTCCTTCTCTCTCTCACCCTCTTTATCACAAATGCTCTCCTTCTCTCTCTCACTCCTTCTCTCTCTCACCCTCTTTATCACAAATGCTCTCCTTCTCTCTCTCACCCTCTTTATCACAAATGCTCTCCTTCTCTCTCTCACCCTCTTTATCACAAATGCTCTCCTTCTCTCTCTCACCCTCTTTATCACAAATGCTCTCCTTCTCTCTCTCACCCTCTTTATCACAAATGCTCTCCTTCTCTCTCTCACCCTCTTTATCACAAATGCACTCCTTCTCTCTCTCACCCTCTATCACAAATGCTCTCCTTCTCTCTTACCCTCTTTATCACAAATGCTCTCCTTCTCTCTCTCACCCTCTTTATCACAAATGCTCTCCTTCTCTCTCTCACCCTCTATATCACAAATGCACTCCTTCTCTCTCTCACCCTCTTTATCACAAATGCTCTCCTTCTCTCTCTCACCCTCTTTATCACAAATGCTCTCCTTCTCTCTCTCACCCTCTTTATCACAAATGCACTCCTTCTCTCTCTCACCCTCTTTATCACAAATGCTCTCCTTCTCTCTCTCACCCTCTTTATCACAAATGCTCTCCTTCTCTCTCTCACCCTCTTTATCACAAATGCTCTCCTTCTCTCTCTCACCCTCTTTATCACAAATGCTCTCCTTCTCTCTCTCACCCTCTTTATCACAAATGCTCTCCTTCTCTCTCTCACCCTCTTTATCACAAATGCACTCCTTCTCTCTCTCACTCTCACCCTCTTTATCACAAATGCACTCCTTCTCTCTCTCTCTTACCCTCTTTATCACAAATGCTCTCCTTCTCTCTCTCACCCTCTTTATCACAAATGCTCTCCTTCTCTCTCTCACCCTCTTTATCACAAATGCACTCCTTCTCTCTCTCACCCTCTTTATCACAAATGCTCTCCTTCTCTCTCTCACCCTCTTTATCACAAATGCACTCCTTCTCTCTCTCACCCTCTTTATCACAAATGCTCTCCTTCTCTCTCTCACCCTCTTTATCACAAATGCTCTCCTTCTCTCTCTCACCCTCTTTATCACAAATGCACTCCTTCTCTCTCTCACCCTCTTTATCACAAATGCTCTCCTTCTCTCTCTCACCCTCTTTATCACAAATGCACTCCTTCTCTCTCTCACCCTCTTTATCACAAATGCTCTCCTTCTCTCTCTCACCCTCTTTATCACAAATGCACTCCTTCTCTCTCTCACCCTCTCTCTCTCTCCAATAGGCCACGGCAAGGCTTTGTACTGTTTGCGCCTGTCTGTTTGTCTGTCTGTGTCTAGGCAGTGAACCTTGTGAAGCCTGGTAAAGATTTAAAGCCCAGCCCAAAGGTGTTGAGCTCAATGAGATCAGCATAAGATCAGCTCAAACACGCTCCTCACTTTCTCTCTAGGATTACTGTTTAGAGACGGGTCAAAAGCAAAAACGCTCCTTTCACTTTCTCTCCTCAAAAATGTATTTCTCCCTGAGTTAAAAGGGGAGAATAGCCCCTTCTCGTTCCCCCGAGGGTGCATGTGAGTGTGTGTGTGTGTGTGTTTCAAGTTTTAAAATCACGTGCACAAGTACAGTGAAATGCCTCTCTTGCAAGCCCCAAACCCAACAATGCAGTAATCAATATCAATGTAGCACAAACAAATAACACAAGGTAGAACAATAACACACAAGAAATAAAAATAATAAATAAGAAGAACAGGAGAAAGTAAGTAATTATTCTATCTATATGCAGGGTCAGTTCCAGTAGCATATTTACAATGTGCAGGGATACTGGATCGATAGAGGGAGACATGTAGAGGGGTAAGGTGACTAGGCATCAGGATATATGATAAACAGAGTAGCAGCAGCGTATACGATGACTGTATGTGAGTGGGTGTGTGTGTGGAGTCAGTATAAATGTATGTGCATATTATGTATGTGTGAGCAAATGAATAAGTAAGTGTTTGTGTGTGTGTTGAAGTGTCAGTGTGTGTGAGTGTGTATAGAGAAATAAAATACAAGGGTCAACTCAGATAGTCCATGCAGCCCTTGTGTTAGCTATTAACAGTCTTATGGCTTGGGGATAGAACCTGTTCAGGAGCCTGTTGGTGTCAGACTTGATGTACTGGTACCGCTTGCTGTGCGTAAGCAGAGAGAACAGTCTATGGCTTGGGCGGCAGAAGTCTTTAAACATTTTCTGGGCCTTCCATTCACACTGCCTGATATACAGTTGAAGTCGGACGTTTACATACGCTTAGGTTGGGGTCATTAAAACTCATTTCTCAACCACTCCACAAATTTCTTGTTAATTAACAACCTAAAGTTTTGGCAAGTCGGTTAGGACATCTACTTTGTGCATGACACAAGCAATTTTTCCAACAATTGTTAACGACAGATTATTTCACTTATAATTCACTGTATCACAATTCCAGTGGGTCAGAAGTTTACATACACTAAGTTGACTGTGCCTTTAAACAGCTTGGAAAATTGCAGAAAATGATGTCATGGCTTTACAAGCTTCTGATAGGCTGATTGACACCATTTGAGTCAATTGGAGGTGTAGCTATGGATGTATTTCAAGGCCTACCTTCAACCTCAGTGCCTCTTTGCTTGACATCATGGGAAAATCAAGAGAAATCAGCCAAAAAATTGTAGACCTCCACAAGTCTGCTTCATTCTTGGGAGCAATTTCCAAATGCCTGAAGGTACCACATTCATCTGTACAAACAATAGTACGCAAGTATAAACACCATGGGACCACGCAGCTGTCATACCGCTCAGGAAGGAGACGCGTTCTGTCTCCTAGAGATGAACGTACTTTGGTGCAAAAAGTGCAAATCAATTCCAGAACAACAGCAAAGGACCTTCTGAAGATGCTGGAGGAAACAGGTACAAAAGTATCTATTTCCACAGTAAAAGGAGTCCTATAACGACATAACCTGAAAGGCCGCTCAGCAAGGAAGAAGCCACTGCTCCAAAACCGCCTTAAAAAAGCCAGACTACGGTTTGCAACTGCACATGGGGACAAAGATCATACTTTATGGAGAAATGTCCTCTGGTCTGATGAAACAAAATTAGATTTGTTTGGCCATAATGACCATCGTTATGTTTGGAGGAAAAAGGGGGAGGCTTGCAAGCTGAAGAGCACCATCCCAACCGTGAAGCACAGGGTTGGCAGCATCATGTTGTGGGGGTGCTTTGCTGCAGGAGGGACTGGTGCACTTCACAAAATAGATGTCATCATGAGGTAGGAAAATTATGTGGATATATTGATGCAACATCTCAAGACATCAGTCAGGAAGTTGAAGTTTGTTTGCAAATGGGTCTTCCAAATGGACAATGACCCCAAGCATACTTCCAAAGTTGTGGCAACACGGCTTAAGGACAACAAAGTCAAGGTATTGGCGTGGCCATCACAAATCCTGACCTCAAGCCTATAGAACATTGTTGGGCAGAACTGAAAAAGCGTGTGCAAACAAGGAGGCCTACAAACCTGACTGAGTTATACCAGCTCTGTCAGGAGGAATGGGCCAAAATTCACCCAACTTATTGTGGGAAGCTTGTGGAAGGCTATCCAAAACGTTTGTCACAAGTTAAGCAATTTAAAGGCAATGCTACCAAATACTAATTGAGTGTATGTAAACTTCTAACACACTGGGAATGTGATGAAAGAAATAAAAGCTGAAATAAATCATTCTCTCTTCTATTATTCTGACATTTCACATTCTTAAAATAAAGTGGTGATCCTAACTTACTTAAAACAGGGAATGTTTACTAGGATTAAATGTAAAACTGAATTTAAATGTATTTGGCTGAGGTGTATGTTAACTTCCGACGATAACTGTAGATGTCCTGGATGGCAGGGACCTCGGCCCCAGTGATGTACTGGGCTGTCCACACCACACTCTGTAAGGTTTTAAAGGTAGAGGGCGGTGCTATTGCCATACTAGGCAGTGATGCAGCCTGTCAAGATGCTCTCAATGGTACAGCTGTAGAACTTTATGAGGATGTGAGGACCCATACCAAACCTTTTCAACCTCCTGTGCACGTGTGTGTGGACCATTTTAAGTCTTTAGTGATTTAGAAACAGAGGAACTTGAAGCTCTCGACTCGCTCCACTGCAACCCCAGCTCCTTGGTCTTACTGACGTTGAGGGAGAGGTTGTTGTTCCGGCACCACACTGCCAGGTCACTGACCTCTTCCCCGTAGGCTGTCTCATCGTCACCAGTGATCAGGCCTACCACCATTGTGTCGTTAGCAAACTTGATGACGGTGTTGGAGTTGTGCGTGGCAACGTAGCCGTGGCTCAACAGGGAGTATAGGTGAGGACTAAGCACACACCCCTGTGGGGCCCCCAGTTTGAGGGTCAGCGTGGTGGAGGTGATGTTGCTTACCCTCACCACCTGGGGCCGGATCTAGTTGAAAAAAGGAGGTGTTCAGTCCCTGGGTCCCCAGCTTGGTGATGAGCTTGGAGGAGACTATGGTGTTGAATGCTGAGCTGTAGTCAGTGAACAGCATTCTCACATAGGTATTCCTCTTATCTAGGTGGGTGAGGGCAGTGTGGAGGGCAATTGAGATTGCTTTGTCTATAGATCTGTTGGGGCGGTATGAAAATTGGAGTGGGTCTGGGGTGTCTAGGATGATGGATTCCTGAGTGGCGCAGCGGTCTAAGGCACTGCATCTCAGTGCTTGAGGCATCACTACAGACACCCTGGTTCGATTCCAGGCTGTATCACAACCGGCCGTGATTGGGAGTCCCATAGGGAAAAGCATAATTGGCCCACCGCCGTCAGGGTTTGGCCTGTGTGTGTGTGTGTGTGTGTGTGTGTGGTGTGTGTGTGCTGATTCGAGGAGAGGGTCTGCATTAATTACTGTGATGAGAGAGACCCCATTGAATTGAGACAGAGACAGCAAGAGATTCAGTGGTTGCATATACAGTAGGTTTCAGAGAACCTCTGTGGTCAGATCAGTCATTTACAGCTCCTTGTGTGGTGTTGTCAGACAGATCTGTATAGCAGAGTGAAATGGAACCAATGTCTTCAGAACCATAAGGATTAACATACTTTACAGCCATGTAAGACTGCCGTGTTCAGAGTGCTATATGGTGGACACAAGGGGTGCTTTGGTGCCAGTATATCAGTGCATTACAATGAGACAGAGAGTCTTAATGTAGGCCTTTATAACGGCCAAAAGGGAGACAGGTAGATACATCACACCCTGGGTCTATTTCACTGCTGAAGACTGGGACCTCTTTTATATGCCGTGTTCTCCCCTGCTCACTATTACTCATCTCCTACCACCTCTCACAGTCTCACGTCAGAATTACACGCTCAACCATGTTTCTCAAAAGTCCAGTTTTGAAGTTGTTCCAAACGTCAAATTTTGATGTGATTAAGGTTAAGTTTAGGCTAAACTTGAATAGTTAAGGTTAGGTTTAAGGTTTGGGATAGGCTTTAAACAAAAATAACAAAAAACAACTTTTCATCGCTGGATTTGAAGTTGCAACATTTGGAATCAGAGGCAGGTATTTACATCCATCCGTCATCCCCCAGCACCCGAGATCAAGCCAAACCTACTTGAAGGTAACAGTGCTCACTGTTGCCCCTAGTAGCCGGTTTCCAGTGTTGCAACCGAGGACAGATGATTTTTACACACTTCAGCACTTGGCGGTCCTGTTCTGTGAGCTTGTGTGTTCTACCACTTCATGGCTGAGCCACTGGTGTCTAACAGCGTGACAACAAGCATGGGGGCACAATCAAACACAATATGCTATCATAGCCAGCAATACTAAATACTACATGTACTTCACATTCATGGCCACTAATGCATTTTATGAATCCCTCTACATATGGGCTGTACTTTCCACTGTGTGAGTTCTCTATAGCACTGCAGTATCAAACAGCTCATATGAAAGCCTCCTCCAGGCGTCCTGCTGTGAGTGACTGTGTCTCCCTGTCTTTTCTCTCCAGTTGTAGGGAAAAAGCAGAGCCTTAAGGCATTGCCTGAGCCACATTGATGCATTCACACAGTTTTTACACAAATATACATACATAGACACACATGGAACACACACACGTGCACACACACACAAATTATTAAATGCTGTTTATTAGAATGGGAGAGTAGGAGAGAACCAGAGATATTGACTCCCAGAGGATTAATGTTCATCAAAATCACCAGCACGCGCACGCACCACACAAACACTCTCTGCCTCGCTCTCTCTGTCTCTGACACATTATGTAAATAAGCTGTTAAAAACTCTTCTTCAGACCAATACAAACATCAAAACTGAAATTCACAATCAAACACACTTACAAAAAAACGCATCCACTCTGCCCATGATGCAGTCAGCATGTTTCCCAGGCCTCTTCATACATATGGATGACCAGACTTTGCTTGAATCAGATACAAAACTGACTGTCTGATTTCCCCTCCTTTTTCCTTCTGCTTCACAACTGCAGTCCCGGGAGGAATTATTCCGACACATTTTTCAGCTGTTATTTTTAGGAGCCCTGACATCTGACACGCGCTCCTGTCTACACACCGAGAGACACTACTAATGGAGGAGGAACACAGGAGTCAGGGATACATCAGTGATGGTCTGCCACCACTATACCAGACTATAGAGAGGAGGAAGGGAGGGAGAGAGACCGTCTCCCTCCCTCCCAGAAGCTGGAAGTAGTAACGGTTAAGAGAGTGAGAAAAAGATGGTAAAATAAAGGGATGGACAAAATGAAGTGTCATAGCTTCTGTGTGTGTGGACGTGTTTAACTATATTTGTGGGGACCAGAAGTCCCAAAAACAATAGTAAACAAATGAAAATTTGACCAACTGGGGACATTTTGTTGGTTCCCACATGGTCAAATGCTATTTCTAGGGAGTTTAGGGTTAAGGTTAGAATTAGTGTTAGGGTTAGAATTAGGGTTAGGGAAAACAGGATTTTTAAAGGGACTGACTTGTGTGTCCTCACAGGGTTAGTTGTACATGACTATGTGTGTGTGTGTGTGTGTGTGTGTGTGTGTGCCTGTGTCTCTTCCACTTCAGCAGGTCATAACCTAGCTTCTCTTTTATACAGCTGTTATTTCACACAAAAACCCCATTCTCTTATAACGGTAACTATAGCAACACAAGAGAGGTAGATTGAGTGAAAGTGAAGGGGAGTGTGTGTAAGAGAGGGAAGGAGAGAGAAAGAAACAGAGAGAGAGAGAGGAATAGGGTGAGAGAAAAAGTGACAGAGAGAGAGAAAAAGAAAGAGAGAGGGAACAAGAGAGAGACAGAGAGAGAGAGAGACAGAGGGAGAGAGAGAGAGAGATTTGTGGTGGGAGAGGAGAAGGAGAACAAATCAATCCTGCAGCCAAAATACTCTTCTGGAGACAAGGTCAACGCCTGATGATGTAGCAAGGAGTAGAGGGAGAGACTGGGGGAGAGACACAAACACATACACAATGTCAGTGGGCGCAAACTCTCAGTGTTATTGTCTTCATCTTCATCCTCATCTTCATCATCATCATAGATGTATGAACATCCACCGCTATTTGTTTAATGGTAGCCTTCCTCTTTCCTCCCTCCCTCTCCATCTCTCCCTCATCCCTGCTGGTTGTCCCTTTAAATCCAGAGTTACAGCACCTCATAAACAGGTCACATCCCCCTCAATATCCCATCTAACACACACACTGTCCCACTAAAAACATAAGATGTAGTTTTATGGTCCATATTATGCCTTTTTCTCTGAGGGTGACATTCAATTTATCAGTACTTTTCTATGTGTACATCAGCCCTGCAGGACACACGCATCGATCAGAGGGAAGAGATGGGCAATGGGCAGCTAAAAGTACCCCTGTAAACATCACCACGATCTCTCCATCTGTCTCTTTAGCTGATCACTCTCTCTCTCCATCCCTCTACTCCTCAAACACTCCATTGCTTCACCATCTCACTCGCTCCCCACTCTCTCCCCACTCTCTGGCTAGGAAAACACAACAAGCTTCTAGTATACACTGCTACTCCAACCAGATCTGTATAGTGTCTGGTAACACATTGTATTTCTGGATGGAACAAGCCTTTGGCCACAGAAAGGTTAAATGAATTAACAGAAATAAAATGAGCTGCTTTATTAAGCGGGTAACCTTCCTCTGAGAGACTGACATTTTCATTAAGACGGGAGACAAATATTCCTTAGAAAATATAGAGGGTTATCCTGCCTTTAAAGAACAGGTGATAGTGCTTTAGGGATGGAGGGAGGGAGGCAGTGATGCGAGGACAGAAATGAATCAATGTCAGGACTGGATTGATTGATGGGTGTGTAGGGCATAAAGAGATTAAAGTTGACCCAAGGCCTGCAGTAAAACACAGAAACGTAAGCAACGCATACACACATACACTCAGACACAAACACACACATACACACTAGGGCTGTGACGGTCATGGAATTTTGGACGGCACAGTCTATGTAATAACCACTTGAATAGCAAAAAAGAAGGAATGAATTGAACAGTCATCTCCATTCAAGTCAATGATGGCATAATGGGTAGACATGCACGGAGCTACACTGGGGTTAGGGGGGCTATAGCCCCGTTGCAAATCTGCGTAGCCCCAGTTAAGCCCCCTCAAGCATTTTAGTATATTTTAAATTTTTAAATAAAGACATATGTCAAAGTTAATAACCAGCCATTCTGTTCCCAATCTGATCCCTGGGGGGGCCGCACTGTTAGCACAGCCACCGTTAGCTGCACTGTTAGCACAGCCACCGTTAGCTGCACTGTTAGCACAGCCACCATTAGCACAGCCACCGTTAGCTGCACTGTTAGCACAGCCACCGTTAGCTGCACTGTTGGCACAGCCACCGTTAGCTGCACTGTTAGCACAGCCACCGTTAGCTGCACTGTTAGCACAGCCACCATTAGCACAGCCACCGTTAGCTGCACTGTTGGCACACCCACCCTTAGCTGCACTGTTGGCACAGCCACCGTTAGCTGCACTGTTAGCACAGCCACCGTTAGCTGCACTGTTAGCACAGCCACCATTAGCACAGCCACCGTTAGCTGCACTGTTGGCACACCCACCCTTAGCTGCACTGTTGGCACAGCCACCGTTAGCTGCACTGTTGGCACAGCCACCGTTAGCTGCACTGTTAGCACAGCCACCGTTAGCTGCACTGTTAGCACAGCCACCGTTAGCTGCACTGTTGGCACAGCCACCGTTAGCTGCACTGTTGGCACAGCCACCGTTAGCTGCACTGTTGGCACAGCCACCGTTAGCTGCACAGTTAGCACAGCCACCGTTAGCTGCACTTGTTAGCACAGCCACCGTTAGCTGCACAGTTAGCACAGCCACCGTTAGCTGCACTTGTTAGCACAGCCACCGTTAGCTGCACTGTTAGCACAGCCACTGTTAGCACAGCCACCGTTAGCTGCACTGTTGGCACAGCCATCGTTAGCTCCACTGTTAGCACAGCCACTGTTAGCTGCACTGTTAGCACAGCCACTGTTAGCTGCACTGTTAGCACAGCCTCCGCTCTGATTGATTTAAGCCAGTCACCCCTCTTCTTCAGCGTTATCCAGCCACACAAGTTGGACAGCAGGATCGCTACTTCAATCTTAGATGGTATGAGAATTACAAATGGCTAGTGTGGAGCATAAATATGCAATGACAGCGTGGAATGAGTGGACTATTCAGAGAGTCTGGCTCAACAATATGCAATGCTCTAAGTGATGGACATTTGAAAATAGTCCGAAAACAGAGCAGTTATGGAGTCATTGCGTTACACTGCATACCAGGGACTTTCACAGAGAGGAAACATAGAAAACGACATGGCTGTCAACCAGGGAAACTTCCTTCAACTTTTACAGGTCAGAGGCAAACTCGATAAAACTGTTGCACAGAAAATCTCAGATAAAACTAGAGATGCTAAGTACACACATTATGATATACAGAATGAAATACTGGGCAAACCCTTGACTCAGCAACCTTGCCTGCCTGTCCATACACACGGAAAGAACCAGGGCCCTGCCTGTCCATACACACGGAAAGAACCAGGGCCCTGCCTGTACATACACACGGAAAGAACCAGGGCCCTGCCTGTCCATACACACGGAAAGAACCAGGGCCCTGCCTGTACATACACACGGAAAGAACCAGGGCCCTGCCTGTACATACACATGGAAAAAAACAGGGCCCTGCCTGTACATACACACGGAAAGAACCAGGGCCCTGCCTGTCCATACACACGGAAAGAACCAGGGCCCTGCCTGTACATACACACGGAAAGAACCAGGGCCCTGCCTGTACATACACATGGAAAAAACCAGGGCCCTGCCTGTACATACACACGGAAAGAACCAGGGCCCTGCCTGTACATACACACGGAAAGAACCAGGGCCCTGGATGTCCAGAAGATTATAGACTCGTTTGCACTGAACCACAACAGACGCGTCGTCCTTCTATAAAACAACACTGAGTAACTGAAAGGCCTTTTATTTATTGACAGAACGCGCCTGTCTGGTGGTGGGAACATGATTCAATCACACTGATCTGGATCTGGATGGAACAAGAAGACACATGCATATTGTCGGCCAGTCGGCCTACAAGGTACTTTGAAATATAGAAATATAGCGAATAGAAATATAATGGCTAAGATTGTGATGATAGCCAGCTCGTTCTACACCATGTGTGCACGGTTGACAGTCAGGCTGCACTGTGGATATTATTCATTTAATTTCTGACGTTGTGATAGCCATTTCATCTGAAACATTAAACAACTACCCACAAACACCAGGTGGGAACAGGATACCTAAGTATGGTTCTCAATCAGAGACAACGATTGACAGCTGCCTCTGATTGGGAACCATGCCAGGCCAAACACATAGAAATACAAACATAGAACAAAACATAGAATACCCACCCACATCACACCCTGACCAAACTAAAAAATAGAAACATACAAAGCAATCTACAGTCAGGGCGTGACACGTCCATTGCAAATGTACCCATAGGAGCAAAGCAGGAAGTAAAACAGGAAGTGTACCCATAAATATTTGCTGTGATTTGTTGATTCAACTCAACTGACATTACAAAAATGACATGCCATTACATGAGCCACATCAGTTAGCATAATTTGTATGTAATGAACAGAGTCAATCAGAACAGAGAGCAAAGCAGAGAATAGAGGCATACAACTAAATGGAGAGGAGAAGAGGAGTGAAAGAGGAGAGAAGACTACAAATGTTACATTCAGATTGATTGGATGTGCAGGAGCCCCAAGTGCACCATATCCGATTTGAACGACCACCTTAAGCAAGTCTCTCCCAATAAGGGGGTGATCGACTGGTACGGTAAAGGGAGCCACTGGGGTCTAAATCATTCTGGGAAATGGGCCTGGAATACAGCAAGCAGTTTAGCAGTTACACCGGTGGGCCCCGAAAGCTTACCTTGACTTGGAAGAGTTGCAGTGTTGGAAAGCCATGACATAAATAGCATTCCTCCCTGTTTGAGTCAAGTTGTTGAGTAGACTAAATTTGCTTAATTAATTAGCTAGGTAAGTAAGCAAAAAGTAAACCAAGAACAAGATAAAAAATACAATCTCTCGCTCTCTCTGCTGCTTCTCCTTAATTTTTGAAGGAATTCATTTGTTAAAGACTGTTCAACTATTGTCTTTCTCTCTCTTTGAATCAACTAGCTACTCACCACACTTTATGCACTGCAGTGCTAGCCAGTTGCAGGTTATGCTTTCAGTACTAGATTAATTCTCTGATCCTTTGATTGGATGGACAACATGTCAGTCCATGCTGCAAGAGCTCTGATAGGTTGTGGGACTTCCTACGGAAAGCGTCATAATTACTGTGTAAGCCTCCTAGGTGTTGTATTGAAGTCAACATACCCAGAGGAGGACGGAAAATAGCCATCGTTCGGCTACAGCATGGTGCTACTCTGGAAGTTGCTGTTGATGCTACTGTAGACCTTCATTGCAAAACAGTTATATTGTGACATTAATATATTTAGTATAGTTTTATCTAAAAAGTATAACTTTTAATGTTTCACTACATTAAAAAAATGAATTGACTGTGTGTGATGGTCTTCCCCTTCCTCCTCTGAGAAGCCTCCACTGGCCTGGATGTAATTAGGCCGTTTAGACGTTCCCAGAATACCATGTTTTTGCCACTTTCACAGTGGTGTGTGTGTGTGACAGAGAGAAAGAGATTTACTCCCCTGGAAAAGGAGATATGACAGCAGTATTTTTTTGTGAAGAATCAACAACAAGTGGGACACTTGAAGTGGAACGACATTTATTGGATATTTCAAACTTTTTTAACAAATCAAAAACTGAAAAATTGGCCGTGCAAAATTATTCAGCCCCTTTACTTTCAGTGCAGCAAACTCTCTCCAGAAGTTCAGTGAGGATCTCTGAATGATCCAATGTTGACCTAAATGACTAATGATGATAAATACAATCCACCTGTGTGTAATCAAGTCTCCGTATAAATGCACCTGCACTGTGATAGTCTCAGAGGTCCGTTAAAAGCGCAGAGAGCATCATGAAGAACAAGGAACACACCAGGCAGGTCCGAGATACTGTTGTGAAGAAGTTTAAAGCCGGATTTGGATACAAAAAGATTTCCCAAGCTTTAAACATCCCAAGGAGCACTGTGCAAGCGATAATATTGAAATGGAAGGAGTATCAGACCACTGCAAATCTACCAAGACCTGGCCGTCCCTCTAAACTTTCAGCTCATACAAGGAGAAGACTGATCAGAGATGCAGCCAAGAGGCCCATGATCACTCTGGATGAACTGCAGAGATCTACAGCTGAGGTGGGAGACTCTGTCCATAGGACAACAATCAGTCGTATATTGCACAAATCTGGTCTTTATGGAAGAGTGGCAAGAAGAAAGCCATTTCTTAAAGATATCCATAAAAAGTGTTGTTTAAAGTTTGCCACAAGCCGCCTGGGAGACACACCAAACATGTGGAAGAAGGTGCTCTGGTCAGATGAAACCAAAATTGGTTTCAACTTTTTGGCAACAAACGTTATGTTTGGCGTAAAAGCAACACAGCTCATCACCCTGAACACACCATCCCCACTGTCAAACATGGTGGTGGCAGCATCATGGTTTGGGCCTGCTCTTCTTCAGCAGGGACAGGGAAGATGGTTAAAATTGATGGGAAGATGGATGGAGCCAAATACAGGACCATTCTGGAAGAAAACCTGATGAAATCTGCAAAAGACCTGAGACTGGGACGGAGATTTGTCTTCCAACAAGACAATGATCCAAAACATAAAGCAAAATCTACAATGGAATGGTTCAAAAATAAACATATCCAGGTGTTAGAATGGCCAAGTCAAAGTCCAGACCTGAATCCAATCGAGAATCTGTGGAAAGAACTGAAAACTGCTGTTCACAAATGCTCTCCATCCAACCTCACTGAGCTCGAGCTGTTTTGCAAGGAGGAATGGGAAAAAATGTCAGTCTCTCAATGTGCAAAACTGATAGAGACATACCCCAAGCGACTTACAGCTGTAATCGCAGCAAAAGGTGGCGCTACAAAGTATTAACTTAAGGGAGCTGAATAATTTTGCACGCCCAATTTCAGTTTTTGATTTGTTAAAAAAGTTTGAAATATCCAATAAATGTCGTTCCACTGCATGATTGTGTCCCACTTGTTGTTGATTCTTCACAAAAAAAATAGTTTTATATCTTTATGTTTGAAGCCTGAAATGTGGCAAAAGGTCGCAAAATTCAAGGGGGCCGAATACTTTCGCAAGGCACTGTATATACAGTACAGATTAATCTCCACTCTATCCATTAAAACAAACACATTCTACCGTGCCACCTGCAGTCCTCTCTCTCTTCTCTCGCTCTCTCTCTTCCCTCCATTTCCACATTCACATGTTCAATGGGCTGCAGCATCTCCCACTGTAAAGTCCATCTCTCTCCCAGTGAGAGTCCGTTCTCTGTGCTGAACACCTTGCAGGTGGAGGAGCCACTCACAGAGAGCCACACACACAGGTAAACAAGTTTGAGTGACATTTCTCCTCTCTGTTGCCATTATCCATTGTGTTCCTCTCCATTGTTCTTGACTGGTCCTCGGTGAGCCAGGGACAGTAGGAGTATTATTGTGGGGGCAATAGTATGGCATTTATTGAAGTTCAACATTAAATTCAAACCTCCCTACCATCATATCTAAGCCAGGATGGTGCCAATATCAATTCGTAATTTAACTTGGAGGTACACAACACACTACCTGCCTCTCATCCGTTCTCCATTACCGAGAACCATATACAGGACAAAGTTGTTAGCAACTGAGTTTGAGTATATTTTCCTATGGAAAGTCATCTATGTAAACGGTTGGCCTTGCATGTAATCAGGCCACAAACAAATGAGCACAAATAATCCTTGGCTGCTATTGCCAGTTAGCTAGCCAACTAATGTTAACCAGTACCGTTAGATGTCTACATTACATGGAAAAAAGGATGTAACGTTAGCGGTATGGACGGCTCTTGCACAGGCACAACGCAATGTTGTCAATATATCCCACATTCTTCCACAAAGCACAGCTAGCTAGCTAAGTAAAGTTCAGAGTCAACACCAAACTATGGGAGCTTTGAGAAACAGCCACACTGCTAATTTATTATTCACACAACGGACATTGCTCATCTAACGTTAGCTACTCTATACACTAGTCAAACTGGTTTGCTAAGCAATGTAACGTTACCTAGCTAGCTACACTGTATGCACTGCACAACATATGTTTGTTAGATACCTAGCCAGATAGTTCTAGAGGAATAATTATATTAATACATAATATAATAATGATGCATAATCACCTTCCAGTGTAAAAACCATTGAAATTAAAAACTAGGTTTTAAGAGAGAAGTATGCATTGGCCTGAAGCCGATCAAGGAAATTCACGAGCACCACAATGCCTACTCCACCCATGCTCTACCAAGGTTTTCCAGCACACACCTTGACCTACTATAGTAGCTATGTTGGTCTATTGTACTTCAAACAATGCGTAGTGTAACGATGTACGCTTTAGAGTCGGGAAGCAAGTTCAGAGAGTAAATACATTTAAGAAATGAACAAAACAAGAAACATAAACAGCGCACCAACATGAAACAGGAACAGATACAGGAACAATGACGACTGGGGAAGAAACCAAAGGGAGTGACATAAAGTATTCAAGGAGGTGATGGAGTCCAGGTGAGTGTCATTATGCACTTAACGCTGGTAACAGGTGTGCGCCATAAACGAGCAGCCTGGTGACCTAGAGGCAGGAGAGGGAGCACACGTGACAGTACCCCCTCCCCGACGCACAGTTCCAGCTGCTGGATGCCGACCAAGATGACAATCCCGGGGATCAGGAGCGGAACGGTCACCTCTGCTAAGGCGCGGGAACCTGTCAATCTGGCTAAGGGTCAGGAGCATGATGACCTAGAGCACCGGAGAGAGAGTATACGTGACAGTAGTCCCTCCCCAGCGCGTTGGGCTCCAGCCACAGGACCGCAACCACAAGGACGATCCCGGGGATCCGAAGCGAACTGGTCGCCTCCGCTGAGGCGCAGAAATGTGATGAACAGGCTGAGGAGTAAAAGCCCGATGAGCAGGCTGAGACCTTCCCTCAGCCTTGGCTGAGGCACAGGAACCTGTTCATCCAGCTTGGGCCTACAAACAGGCTGAGGCCTCCCAGGTAGTTCCGCTCCAACACCTGGACCCGACATCACCCCCAACACAAAAATAAAAAATTTAATTAACACTTCCTGATGCTTCCCTTTGTTGAGTCGTCAGTCTGTAACGATGTACGCTGAGAGTCGGGAAGCAAGTTCAGGGAGTGAATACATTTAAGAAATAAATGAACAAAACAAGAAACACAAACAGCGCACCGACATGAAATAGAAACAATGATGACTGGTGACAGGTGTGCGCCATAAATGAGCAGCCTGTAACGGTCTTCTTGTGGTGATGGAGAGGCGGACCAAAATGCAGCGTGGTGGTTATTCATGTTCTTTAATAAAGGAACTATACATGCATAAACTAACAAAACAATAAATGTGCAAAAACCTAAACAGTCCTATCTGGTGCAAACACAGAGACAGGAACAATCACCCACAAACACACAGTGAAACCCAGGCTACCTAAATATGGTTCCCAATCAGAGACAATGACTAACACCTGCCTCTGATTGAGAACCATATCAGGCCAGACATAGAAATAGACAAACAAGACATCCAACATAGAATGCCCACTCAGATCACACCCTGACCAACCAAAACATAGAAACATACAAAGCAAACTATGGTCAGGGTGTGACACAGCCTGGTGATCATTAGATTGTATGTATTTTTAGATATAGCCCTAATATAAATGCGTATTATTGTAGCGTCACAATCTTCATTGCAAAAATAAATACTACAGTTTTTAACAATCACTTTGGCACTAATTTCAGAACCTTGATGTTATTTTTCAAAACTCTAGACACAAAACTCACAACCAATGATCAAAATGCACATTTCAAAACTCATACTTTTTCCAATTGCTTGGATACAATACACATAAAGCTAAGATCATTTGTTCATTGAACTAAAATCCCCTGTTCAAAATGACACAACTTAACATCAAAGTATTACCATTTCAAATGCAATTCACACATTACATCTGAGATGACTGTCTATTCATTTCATTACAATGATCTAACTATCATTTGATACAACTGCTCAAAATGATAAGTAACTGTTACGTTACTCTTAATGCATAGTTTTATGGAAACTGACAAACAATATTCCATGTTTAGATCATGAAAGGTTCAGGATAACAAGATTGACATTGACACCAATTACCGTGGAACAATTACCGTGGAACATGAACCAATTGGACTACATTATCTATGGATGTAATATTTCATCATCATTCTTTATCAGACACTGTTTCTATGGTCCCATGTACCACTTTTCCAGACCATGTTTCCAGATTTGACATTACTGTACCGGCCACTTTATTAGGTACACCTATCTAGTACTGGGTAGGACCCCCTGTTGCCTCCACAACAGCCTGAATTATTCACAGTGTTGTACGTTAAGAGATGCCTTTCTGCACACCACTGTTTTAAACAGCTGTTATTTGAGCATCTGTGACCTTTCTGTTAGCTTGAATAAGTCTGGACATTCTCCTCTGACCCCTCTCATTAACAAGGTGTTTTTGCCCACAGAACTGCCGCTCACTGAATGTGTTTTGTTTATATCACAATTCTCTGTAAACTCTAGAGACTGTAGTGCGTAAAAATCCCAGGAGGTGCAGCTGTTTCTGAGATGCTGGAACCACCATGTGTGGCATCAACAATCATACCACGGTCAAAGTTGCTTAGATCATGCATCTTGCCCGTTCTAATGTTTGGTCGACCAACAACTAAAGCTCTCTACTCTATATACTCTATATATTGAGTTGCAGGCAGCCACATGATTCGCTGTTCGAATGTAACCTTCCTTGATGGGCTAAATCGGGTCTGTAGAGCTGATGGCATGACCTATGTCATTGTTTTGGATAATGTCAGGTTCCGCCATGCTCAAATGGTGCAAGCATGGTTTCAGGCCCATCCACAATTTACCACCCTGTACTTATCCCCATACTCTCCTTTCCTTAACCCGATTGAGGAATTTTTCTCCAGATGGAGGTGGAAGGTATGTATATGATAGGCGCCCTTCTCCAGGCCATGGATGACGCCTGCAATGACATCACGGCAGTGTCAGGCCTGGATTCGCCATGCCCGAAGATTCTTCCCAAGATGTTTGGCTAATGAAAACATCCATTGTGATGTGGATGAGAACCTGTGGCCAAATCCACAAGACAGGGTTGATGGAAATATAGAAGTACAGTAATCAATCTTTGTTTTGCTTTTTACAGTAAGCCAGGTGAGGAACACCACAGTGATGTTTTACAGTAAGCCAGGTGAGGAACACCGCAGTGATGTTTTACAGTAAGCCAGGTGAGGAATACCGCAGTGATGTTTTACAGTAAGCCAGGTGAGGGACACCACAGTGATGTTTTACAGTAAGCCAGGTGAGGAACACCGCAGTGATTTTTTACAGTAAGCCAGGTGAGGAACACCGCAGTGAGGTTTTACAGTAAGCCAGGTGAGGAACACCACAGTGATGTTTTACAGTAAGCCAGGTGAGGAACACTGCAGTGATGTTTTACAGTAAGCCAGGTGAGGAACACTGCAGTGATGTTTTATAGTAAGCCAGGTGAGAAACACTGCAGTGATGTTTTACAGTAAGCCAGGTGAGGAACACTGCAGTGATGTTTTACAGTAAGCCAGGTGAGGACCACTGCAGTGATGTTTTACAGTAAGCCAGGTGAGGAACACCACAGTGATGTTTTACAGTAAGCCAGATGATTCCACTGTGTCTGCAGTATTCTCTCTACTAGTCCTTTTACAGTGATGTATTTACGTGTAGTGCCACAATGAAACATGTATCACATATTTTGTGCTACAATATTTAATGATTGTACGGACAACTACACAGTGAAACTATCGGTATCTTGTGTGTGGGTGATCTAAATGAATGTTCCTATGGTATTTCATGATAAATGAGTTGTTTGAACCAATGATTCTGCAAGTGCAAGGTTTCTTTAAAGATATGAACGTACAATGCAACGTTTTGAAAATTGGACAGCCTGTGTTACAAGTGATGACCGTTTTGAGTTTTGTGTCTAGTTTTGAAAAACCACAAGGTTCTGAAATTAGTGCCAAAATGATTGTTAAAAACTGTAATATAATATTCATTTGACAGAGGTAATGAACTGTACATTGATCAGCACAGCAATTGGTAAAACAGGACCATATTTGCAAAACAAGTGGTTCTGAGCTTACGTCAGTCAATATTACACAACAAAGAAAATAGTTACATAAATCAGGAATGCAGACAGGCTAGCTCATTATCTACTGAACAAAAATATAAACACAAAATGTATTTCAGCTCATTTCATGAGAGAGAGAGAGAGAGAGAGAGGGAGAGAGAGAGAGGGAGAGAGAGAGAGAGAGAGAGAGAGAGAGAGGGAGAGAGGAGAGGGAGAGAGAGAGAGAGAGAGAGAGAGAGAGAGGGGGAGGGAGAGAGAAAGGAAAGAGAGAGGGGGGTCCTTTATGATCCCGGGGTAAACTATATAAAAGCATATAAACATGTAAAGTGTTGGTCCCATGTTTCATGAGCTGAAATAAAAAAACGTTTTTTCTAAAATGTTTTGTTTACATCCTTGTTACACCTGACAGGTGTAGCATATCAATAAGCTGATTAAACAGCATGATCATTACACAGGTGCACCTTGTGCTGGGTACAATAAAATCCCACTCTAAAATGTGCAATTTTGTCACATAACACAATGCCACAGATGTCTCAAGTTTTGAGGGAGAGTGCAATTAGCATGCTGACTGTAGGAATGTCCACCAGAGCTGTTGCCAGAGAATTGAATGTTCATTTCTCTACCATAAGCCGCCTCCAACGTTGTTTTAGAGAATTTGGCAGTATGTCAAACCAGCCTCAAAACCACAGACCATGTGTAACCATGCCAGCTCAGTACCTCCACATACCAGCTTCTTCACCTGTGGGATTGTATGAGACCAGCCACTCAGACAACTGATGAAACTGAGGAGTATTTCTGAAGGTAATAAAGCCCTTTTCTGGGGAAAAACTCATTCTGATTGGCTGTGCCTGGCTCCCCAGTGGGTGGGCCTAGCTCCCAAGTGGTGGGCCCATGGCTGCGCCCCCTGCCCAGTCATGTGAACTGAATGTGGGCCGGAACTGAACTCTGTAAATTGTTACACGTTGCATTTATATTTTTGGTCAGTATATATGAGTGCCGGATATATTTTTGGTCAGTATATATGAGTGACTGTGTCAGCAACATCAGTAACTCTGTACAATTGTTACACGTTGCATTTATATTTTTGGTCAGTATATATGAGTGACTGTGTCCAACACACCACCTACAGATCACAAAATCATGTTGTTATGTAGGGCACCTTTCATATTTTTGGTCAGTATATATGAGTGACTGTGTCCAACACACCACCTACAGATCACAAAATCATGTTGTTATGTAGGGCACCTACAGATCACAAAATGATGTTGTTATGTAGGGCACCTACAGATCACAAAATTATGTTGTTATGTAGGGCACCTACAGACCACAAAATGATGTTGTTATGTAGGGCACCTACAGATCACAAAATCATGTTGTTATGTAGGGCACCTACAGATCACAAAATCATGTTGTTATGTAGGGCACCTACAGACCACAAAATGATGTTGTTATGTAGGGCACCTACAGATCACAAAATCATGTTGTTATGTAGGGCACCTACAGATCACAAAATCATGTTGTTATGTAGGGCACCTACAGATCACAAAATCATGTTGTTATGTAGGGCACCTACAGATCACAAAATCATGTTGTTATGTAGGGCACCTACAGATCACAAAATCATGTTGTTATGTAGGGCACCTACAGATCACAAAATCATGTTGTTATGTAGGGCACCTACAGATCACACAATTATGTTGTTATGTAGGGCACCTACAGATCACAAAATCATGTTGTTATGTAGGGCACCTACAGATCACAAAATTATGTTGTTATGTAGGGCACCTACAGACCACAAAAGGATGTTGTTATGTAGGGCACCTACAGATCACAAAATTATGTTGTTATGTAGGGCACCTACAGATCACAAAATCATGTTGTTATGTAGGGCACCTACAGATCACAAAATGATGTTGTTATGTAGGGCACCTACAGACCACAAAAGGATGTTGTTATGTAGGGCACCTACAGATCACAAAATGATGTTGTTATGTAAGGCACCTACAGATCACAAAATCATGTTGTTATGTAGGGCACCTACAGATCGCAAAATTATGTTATTATGTAGGGCACCTACAGATCACAAAATGATGTTGTTATGTAGGGCACCTACAGATCACAAAATCATGTTGTTATGTAGGGCACCTACAGATCACAAAATCATGTTGTTATGTAGGGCACCTACAGATCACAAAATGATGTTGTTATGTAGGGCACCTACAGATCACAAAATTATGTTGTTATGTAGGGCACCTACAGACCACAAAATCATGTTGTTATGTAGGGCACCTACAGATCACAAAATCATGTTGTTATGTAGGGCACCTACAGATCACAAAATTATGTTGTTATGTAGGGCACCTACAGATCACAAAAGGATGTGGTTATGACATGTACTGCTAAAACAAAGTTTTAAGGAAATACAGGCAGGCATCATATTACTACAACACATAACAGCTCAATCAACCAAGCCGGATGGTCTTGTAAGTATAAAAGCAAAGCTTGCTTTCATGTAAAAAAAAAGGTAGTGGAATGGGATAATGTCTTCGTGTGGTGTGTGAAGATTCCAAAACTCTACCCTGTATGCGGTATAAACCACATTATTGTGCTAACAACTTCTATAAGAGTATGAATTAGGCTGTTTGAGTAGGTTTGAACCCTAAGCAAGCTGCCTACACATTTGTTTAAAGTACAATAGACCCACATAGCTACTGTAGTAGGTCAAAGTTGTGTGCTGGAAAACCTTGGTAGAGCATGGGTGGAGTAGGCATTGTGGTGCTCATGTAATTTTCCTTTCTTTTTCGGCTTCAGACCAACGCCTACTGTTAATTTAGAACATAGTATTTTGTTTTTAATATGCTATCAATATGTACATGCTCCCATTGTCTTTACAAGCTAGTGTATGCTGTAAACATCATCTGTGTGTGTGTGTGTGTGTGTGTGTGTGTGTGTGTGTGTGTGTGTGTGTGTGTGTGTGTGTGTGTGTGTGTGTGTGTGAGAGAGAGATCATTACTGAATGAGTGTGTTTGCGATCGTCTTCGAAAGTGTGTGTTTGGGATTGCCTCTGGATGTGTGTGTATGGAGTTATTGTCTCTTCTCAGGAGCAGTCAGAATACTTGGCTGCAATGTTTCACCCCCTGCTCATTGCTGATAAGCAACATTGCTTATCACTGTCTTTTTCTCTTTCTGTCTCTTTGTCTGCCTGTCTGTGATAGAGTGCCCTTGGGCCAGTAACCGAAAGGATGCTCGATCGAATCCCCAAGCTGACAAGGTAAAAATCGTTCATTCTGCCCCTGAGCAAGACAGTTAACCCACTGTTCCCCGGGCGCCGATGGAGTGGTGTCGATTAAGGCAGCCCCCCGCATCTCTCTGATTCAGAGGGGTTGGGTTAAATACAGAAGACACATTTCAGTTGAATGCATTCAGTTGTACAACTTCCCTTTGTAATTCATGGCTGGATTCATAATACTAAAGAACTCAATTACACACACGCACACACACCCTGAATATTCAACAGCTGAGTGCTAGCACTCACATCCAAAAGTCAAGTACTGTGTGTTTGTGCATGCGTGCCAGTGATTATGGCCTTATTTCTATTACAGCATGTTGGATGACTGTCATTCATATTCCATTCACCCAGTTCAATTAACATCGATAGGTTTAGCAATTACAGCTGCAAGTCTCTCGGGGTATGTCTCTATAAGCTTGGCACATCTAGCCACTGGGACTTTTGCCTATACTTCAAGGCAAAACTGCTCCAGCTCCTTCAAGTTGGATGGGTTCCGCTGGTGCACAACAATCTTTAAGTCATACCACAGATTCTCAATTGGATTGAGGTCTGGGCTTTGACTACGCCATTCCAAGACATTTACATTTTCCCCTTAAACCACTTGAGTGTTGCTTTAGCAGTATGCTTAGGGTCATTGTCCTACTGGAAGGTGAACCTCCGTCCGTCTTAAATCTCTGGAAGACTGAAACAGGCTTCCCTCAAGAATTTCCCTGTATTTAGTGCCATCCATCATTCCTTCAATTCTGACCAGTATCCCAGTCCCTGCCGATGAAAAACATCCCCACAGCATGATGCTGCCATGGTGCTCTCTGGGTGATGAGAGGAGTTGGGTTTGCGCCAGACATAGCGTTTTCTTTGATGGCTTAAAAGCTACATTTTAGTCTCATCTGTTCAGAGTACCTTCCATATGTTTGGGGAGTCTCCCATATGCCTTTTGGTGAACACCAAACGTGTTTGCTTATTTTTTTCTTTAAGCAATGGCTTTTTTTCTGTCCAAACTTCCGTAATGCCCAGGTCTGTGGAGCGTATGGCTTAAAGTGGTCCTATGGACAGATACTCCAATCTCCGCTGAGGAGCTTTGCAGCTCCTTCAGGGTTATCTTTGGTATCTTTGTTGCCTCTCTGATTAATGCCCTCCTTGCCTGCTCCGTGAGGTTTGGTGAGTGGCCCTCTCTTGGCAAGTTTGTTGTGGTGTCATATTCTTTCCATTTTTTTATAATGGATTTAATGGTGCTCCGTGGGATGTTCAAGTTTTGGATATTTTTTTATAACCCATCTGTACTCCACAACCTTGTCCCTGACCTGTTTGGAGAGCTCCTTGGTCTTCATGGTGCTGCTTGCTTGGTGGTGCGCCTTGCTTAGTGGTGTTGCAGACTCTGGGGCCTTTTAGAACAGGTTTATATATACTGAGATCATGTGACAGATCATGTGACACTAGATTGCACACAGGTGGACTTTATTTAACTAATTATGTGACTTCTGAAGGTAATTGGTTGCACCAGATCTTATTTAGGAGCTTCATAGCAAAGGGGGTGAATACATATGCACACCACTTTTACGTTTTAATTTTTTTTTAAACAAGTTGTTTTTTCATTTCACTTCACCAATTTGGACTATTTTGCGTATGTCCATTACATGAAATCCAAATAAAAATCTATTTAAATTACAGGTTGTAATGCAACAAAATAGGAAAAATGCCAAGGGGGATGAATACTTTTGCAAGGTACTGTATAGTCAGTAAGCAGTTTAGCAATTACATCGGCGGACCCCGGTGGCAATACATTTGTTCAACTAAAAGCTTACCTTGACTTGGAGTTCTAGTGTTGTGTCGGTTAGTTATAGCCAGCTAACTAACCTAGCATACCTCTGCTTGAGTAGGGTGTTTGACTAGGTTAAACTAGCTAGTTGCATTTGCTAGCTAAGTAAGTTAAACTGAAAGTGAGGGGGAAAAAATATGAAATATGAAATATGGCGCTCTACCTCTCTTCTTAATTTTTTAAGAATTGAATTTGTTCAAAACTGTTCAACTATTGTCTGTCTCTCTCTTTGAGTCAACTACTCACCCCATTTTATGCACTGCAGTGCTAGCTAGCTGTAGCTTATGTTTTCAGTACTAGGTTCATTCTCTGATCATTTGATTGGGTGGACAATATGTCAGTTCATGCTGCAAAAGCTCTGATAGGTTGGAGGACAACCTTCGGAAGTTGTCATAATTACTGCGTAAGTCTATGGAAGGGGGTGAGAACCATGAGCCTCCAAGGTTTTGTATTGAAGGTACCCAGAGGAGGATGGAAGCTAGCTGTCCGGCTACACCATGGTGCTACCCTACAGAGTGCTGTTGAGGCTACTGTCGACCTTCAATGCAAAACAGTCTGTTTTAGTAAATAATTTGATGATGTGAATATATTTAGTATTGTTATATCTAAAAAGGATAACGTTTTAAAGGTTTTACTATTTTTATTTTTATGAAATTCACTGAGGCGGATGGTTCTCCCCTTCCTCCTCTGAGCAGCCTCCACTGATGTGTGCATCCATGTGTATGCAGCAGCATTAGTAAACCCTGAGTATGCACACACACACACACACACACAAACACACACACACACACACACACACACACACACACACACACACACACACACACACACACACACACTCACACACACACACACACACACACTTTGGCTGTGGCCGTCTCCCCTGTCCCCTCTGACTTCCTCTGCCATGGCATCCGTCTCTGACGATAGCTCAAGGCTGTCATGAAGCTATTTCCAATTAAGTACAGCACAGGAATGAATTAAATAAACAAAATAATAAAGCAACGCATCCATCTTAGAGCCAGAGAGCTGTCCACTGGGATGGAGGGAAGGGAGGGTGGCAGTGGAGGAGGAGGAGGAGAGAGGGATAAGAATGAGGGGGAAAAGATAAGTTATTAAAAGAGGGGCTGATGATTAAAAGTTATAAATGGTCTCAATCACAAGGCCATCTGGCAGAGCCTGGGTAGAGCTGGGGAGAGGGAGACACGCCCAGGCTGATCCATACACTTCATACAGTTTCACACTTCATCATGGGTATACAGTCTGATTAACGCTTTCTGCATGGGGACTACTTCAGCTAGGAAAAGTGTTATTCCAACTTTGTGAAGAGCAGGTTTGGCTTAAGGGAATATAGCACCAGTTGATGGTTCTGAGGTTAATGACAAACTGAAGGAGGAGAGTGTCTGTCTGTCTGTCTGTCTGTCTGTCTGTCTGTCTGTCTGTCTGTCTGTCTGAAGGAGGGGAATAGATGCGCGCATGCATAAGCATGAGACCCGTACCCCCCCCAACACACACACCATTCCACTCAGAGAGTGAGCACGGAGATAGAACCCCCCTATACATAATCATCCTGACGTACATTAACAGTGACAACCATGAGAAAAATAATCCAGCGTTTAATTTTCTGATCTAATTACCTATCCCAACCTGCTAATGTGTTTATTTCACTGGCCCTTATCTGCACGGGAGGGAGAGTCAGTGTAATGTGTATGTAAATCACCTCAGACCATTACAGCAGCAGACATGATAGTTATCAGTGCAATATTAGTAATGCAATGAGCCGATGGCAGGGGTGATGAGAGAGTGGTTAGTGGTAAAGAACAAATACAAACATACACACACACACGCACACCCACCCACCCACACACACACACACACACACACACACACACACACACACACAGAGGTGGCATCTCTAATCCTGTTAAGTTGAAGCAGCAGTATGGTTGCTAGAAAGCTACAAGACAGGGAGAGTTAAAGACAGAATGCTTCCCTACAGCGTTTCCTGAGCGATCGCACACACACACACACAACAAAAAAACTACACACACACCGTTCAGGTTTTCTATATTCTCTCTGACTGCAGTCCCACCTGGGTGGAAACGTAGCCTGAGGACCATGGAGGTGGAAGAGAAACTGCAGTGAAAAGCATTTTACTTCACCATAGGAGGGGGTGACAGGGCTCCACTAGCACAGCCAGGGTCCCTGACACACTTCGATACACATGGATACACACGGACACACACACACACACACACACACACACACACACACACACACACACACACACACACACACACACACACACACACACACACACACACACACACACAGATGGAGTAAATATTGTACTGCAGCTGTGATACTATACTGCAAACAAACCAGCCAGTCACCATCTCTCCCACACTGGCCTACACTGCCTGCCAGATTTCAATGGTTTTGAATTAGGTTAAGTTTTGAATGGCACATTCTCCTAGACCTCAATCTACCTTGTTCCTCATACAAACCAACTGGTCTGGACCAGGGTCCTGTCAAAAGACAGGGGTGTCTACCTTCCACTCACTCCCCCTTTCACATTCTCTTCTTTTCACACACTCCTCCTTCCACTCCTCTGTCTCTGTGAGCGCGGGCGGCAGAGAGATGAGAGACGTGGGGCTGCTTAGCATTCAGTCTCATTGTGCTACAGCTCAGTCTATTTTAGCCTAATGTTATCCTGAATGGATCCTCTACAACATGGAAAGCACCTCCTTCACCTCTATTCACTGGGGGAAATGAGGTTTCTGTGTGTGAGTGTGTTGGTTTCATCAAACTGTAAGGCACCAGGCTGAATGAATAGAAACACTGGTACATATCCTCCTATTGTGTCAAACACCACTGTCATGTCAGACCGTTGGCAGTACACCACACCCTCCTTTCCCCTAGAGAGAGACACCAGCCTGAAGAGGGTCTTCACCCCGCTCCCGCTACCTCTCTGTCGCACAATTACCACCAATATTGTAAATAGTGGTATAATGGGCCATAAATTAGATGCAAGATATTGTCCACGGCCTGAACATGAGCTGATATGATTTTAATGGGGGATCGTAAACCAGGCTGTAAATACTTGAACAGTCATTGAGTTTATGACACGCCGCTCAGCAGGTATAGAAATGGTTTGAGTAGAATGTACATTGTTCTAAAATCTATGGGATCCTTTACCGTTACTCATATTTCTGATCAGCATTCTTTCATCAAATGTTGCTTTCCCCTAACCACCAAACCCGTCATCTGAAATCATTTGTCAGCTTCTGTTGTCATAACTAATTTATCACCACAGTGATGGGAGCCACATCCAATCAACTATGGGGTGGCAGGGTAGCCTAGTGGTTAGAGCATTGGACTATTAACCGAAAGGTTGCAAGATCGAATCCCAGAGCTGACAAGGTAAAAAATCTTTTGTTTTGCTCCTGAACAAGGCAGTTGTCACTAAGTTGTCATTGAAAATAATAATTTGTTTTTATCTGACTTGCCAAGTTAAATAAAGGTAAAATAACTGCACTTGACCTAGAAAGATAGGAATACACAACTTTTTAAGTAAAAAGAGCATTGTCACGACTTCTACTGAAGGTAACTCCTCTCCCTGTTCGGCCGGCGCTCGGCGTCGCCGGTTTACTAGTCGCCACCGATCCCTTTTTCCTTTTCTGGTTGTTTGTCTGTGTTCCTTTTCACACCTGGTTTCAATTGCGTTTATTTCTGTGTGTTTAAAGGGTACCTGTTGCCTGACTTAATTCATGCGGGATTAAGCTTGTGTGTATTTGCGCTCGATTATCTTTGATGTTTATTGTTTTCACTATTACGCACGTGTAGTTAAGTTTCGGAACTGAGTTTGTTCCTCTGTGCATTTTGCACTAGTGTCTGTATTGTTTCCACTATTTAGGCACTTGTATGTAAGTGTCGGAACTGTGGTTGTTCCTCTTGCCAGTTCGTCTTGTTTGTCAAGTCAACCAGCGTTTTGTCTCCGCTCCTGCTTTTCCCCAGTCTCTCTTTTTCTCTTTTTTGACCCTTGCCTGTCCTGTCTCTGAGCCCGTCTGCCTGACCACTCTGCCTGTCCTGTCTCTGAGCCCGTCTGCCTGACCACTCTGCCTGCCCCTGACCCTGAGCCCGTCTGCCTGACCACTCTGCCTGCCCCTGACCCTGAGCCCACCTGCCTGACCACTCTGCCTGCCCCTGACCCTGAGCCCACCTGCCTGACCACTCTGCCTGCCCCTGACCCTGCCTGCCGTCCTGTACCTTTGCCCACCCCTGGATTACCGACCTCTGCTTGACCCGAACCTGAGCCTGCCGTCCTGTAACTTTCCCCCACTACTCTGGTTATCGACCCCTGCCTGTCTTG